>NC_086450.1:393967222-394267222 GCF_028390025.1 Pseudophryne corroboree
TCATCTGCTTCCAGCGGTCAGCTTCCAGCAGTGATCAGCTTCCTTAAAGAGCCGGTGCTTCTCCAGCGGCTACCTGCATACCATCGGTACCCGCAAAACCATCGGTACCCGCACACCATCGGTTCCTATATCCTCGCTCCCTAGCTTCATTCTACTATTTGGCTGGTTCCATCCAGCATCCACTCCATGTTCTAAACACCTGGCTGGTTCCATCCAGCGTCCACAGCAGCTACCTCAACTACAGTGTTACCGGCTTCCAGTGATACATCTGCTGGTGTGTTCCTTGGCTACACTTAATACTACGGACAGGTCTGGTAAAGACATTTCATCTCTGGGACATTAAGAACTGTACCTACTGCTACCAGTACCCTGTGGCCATTGCCAAACCCATAGTTATCCAGGAACTGTTTTATCATATCTGCTGTATATCTTCATTCATTTATCACTGCTGTGAATACATGGGGTTCTGTTAATAAACTTTAATTGATTTTAATCCTGGTTGTCGTGGTCACGCCTTCGGGCAACCTTTCTACAGCTTACTCGTATGTCCAGGGGTCTGATTAAACCTCCAAAGTTTAGCTTCACCTCAGCCCCTACAACTGAGGTTTCCTCCTGTCAGCTCAGGGCCCTCAGTTGTGACATGCGCATCTTGAAATAATCCCAAAATGTGGAACATTAATAATAAATCAAAATTAAGGTTGACTAATTGGAGCCTTTCATTTGAGTCCCTACATGAAGTAATTGAGAAGAACCTCTCTCTAATGCTGGTTACACAGTGCACACTAGAAGATATATGTACTAGAAATGAGCGGGTTCAGACAGGCACCCCTGGAATTATACGCAGCACCTCTGGGCTTACACAGCAGATAGCAGCACCCCATGACTTATACAGCAGATAGGCAACACCCCTGGACTAATAAAACATAGGCAGCACCCTGGAGAATTACACAGCACAGCAGACAGGCAGCAGCACCCTGGACTTAAAACTAGAGATGAGCGCCGGAAATTTTTCGGGTTTTGTGTTTTGGTTTTGGGTTCGGTTCCGCGGCGTGTTTTGGGTTCGACCGCGTTTTGCAAAACCTCACCGAATTTTTTTTGTCGGATTCGGGTGTGTTTTGGATTCGGGTGTTTTTTTCAAAAAACCCTAAAAAACAGCTTAAATCATAGAATTTGGGGGTAATTTTGATCCAAAGTATTATTAACCTCAAAAAACATAATTTACACTCATTTTCAGCCTATTCTGAACACATCACACCTCACAATATTATTTTTAGTCCTAAAATTTGCACCGAGGTCGCTGTGTGAGTAAGATAAGCGACCCTAGTGGCCGACACAAACACCGGGCCCATCTAGGAGTGGCACTGCAGTGTCACGCAGGATGGCCCTTCCAAAAAACCCTCCCCAAACAGCACATGACGCAAAGAAAAAAAGAGGCGCAATGAGGTAGCTGACTGTGTGAGTAAGATTAGCGACCCTAGTGGCCGACACAAACACCGGGCACATCTAGGAGTGGCACTGCAGTGTCACGCAGGATGTCCCTTCCAAAAAACCCTCCCCAAACAGCACATGACGCAAAGAAAAAAGAGGCGCAATGAGGTAGCTGACTGTGTGAGTAAGATTAGCGACCCTAGTGGCCGACACAAACACCGGGCCCATCTAGGAGTGGCACTGCAGTGTCACGCAGGATGTCCCTTCCAAAAAACCCTCCCCAATCAGCACATGATGCAAAGAAAAGAAAAGAAAAAAGAGGTGCAAGATGGAATTATCCTTGGGCCCTCCCACCCACCCTTATGTTGTATAAACAAAACAGGACATGCACACTTTAACCAACCCATCATTTCAGTGACAGGGTCTGCCACACGACTGTGACTGATATGACGTGTTGGTTTGGACCCCCCCCAAAAAAGAAGCAATTAATCTCTCCTTGCACAAACTGGCTCTACAGAGGCAAGATGTCCACCTCATCTTCACCCTCCGATATATCACCGTGTACATCCCCCTCCTCACAGATTATCAATTCGTCCCCACTGGAATCCACCATCTCAGCTCCCTGTGTACTTTGTGGAGGCAATTGCTGCTGGTCAATGTCTCCGCGGAGGAATTGATTATAATTCATTTTAATGAACATCATCTTCTCCACATTTTCTGGATGTAACCTCGTACGCCGATTGCTGACAAGGTGAGCGGCGGCACTAAACACTCTTTCGGAGTACACACTTGTGGGAGGGCAACTTAGGTAGAATAAAGCCAGTTTGTGCAAGGGCCTCCAATTGCCTCTTTTTCCTGCCAGTATAAGTACGGACTGTGTGACGTGCCTACTTGGATGCGGTCACTCATATAATCCTCCACCATTCTATCAATGTTGAGAGAATCATATGCAGTGACAGTAGACGACATGTCCGTAATCGTTGTCAGGTCCTTCAGTCCGGACCAGATGTCAGCATCAGCAGTCGCTCCAGACTGCCCTGCATCACCGCCAGCGGGTGGCTCGGAATTCTGAGCCTTTTCCTCGCACCCCCAGTTGCGGGAGAATGTGAAGGAGGAGATGTTGACAGGTCGCGTTCCGCTTGACTTGACAATTTTGTCACCAGCAGGTCTTTCAACCCCAGCAGACCTGTGTCTGCCGGAAAAGAGAGATCCAAGGTAGGCTTTAAATCTAGGATCGAGCACGGTGGCCAAAATGTAGTGCTCTGATTTCAACAGATTGACCACCCGTGAATCCTTGTTAAGCGAATTAAGGGCTGCATCCACAAGTCCCACATGCCTAGCGGAATCGCTCCGTGTTAGCTCCTTCTTCAATGCCTCCAGCTTCTTCTGCAAAAGCCTGATGAGGGGAATGACCTGACTCAGGCTGGCAGTGTCTGAACTGACTTCACGTGTGGCAAGTTCAAAGGGCATCAGAACCTTGCACAACGTTGAAATCATTCTCCACTGCACTTGAGACAGGTGCATTCCATCTCCTATATCGTGCTCAATTGTATAGCTTGAATGGCCTTTTGCTGCTCCTCCAACCTCTGAAGCATATAGAGGGTTGAATTCCACCTCGTTACCACTTCTTGCTTCAGATGATGGCAGGGCAGGTTCAGTAGTTTTTGGTGGTGCTCCAGTCTTCTGTACGTGGTGCCTGTACGCCGAAAGTGTCCCGCAATTTTTCTGGCCACCGACAGCATCTCTTGCACGCCCCTGTCGTTTTTTAAAAAATTCTGCACCACCAAATTCAAGGTATGTGCAAAACATGGGACGTGCTGGAATTTGCCCATATTTAATGCACACACAATATTGCTGGCGTTGTCCGATGCCACAAATCCACAGGAGAGTCCAATTGGGGTAAGCCATTCCGCGATGATCTTCCTCAGTTGCCGTAAGAGGTTTTCAGCTGTGTGCGTATTCTGGAAAGCGGTGATACAAAGCGTAGCCTGCCTAGGAAAGAGTTGGCGTTTGCGAGATGCTGCTACTGGTGCCGCCGCTGCTGTTCTTGCGGCGGGAGTCCATACATCTACCCAGTGGGCTGTCACAGTCATATAGTCCTGACCCTGCCCTGCTCCACTTGTCCACATGTCCGTGGTTAAGTGGACATTGGGTACAACTGCATTTTTTAGGACACTGGTGAGTCTTTTTCTGACGTCCGTGTACATTCTCGGTATCGCCTGCCTAGAGAAGTGGAAACCTAGATGGTATTTGGTAACGGGGGCACACTGCCTCAATAAATTGTCTAGTTCCCTGTGAACTAACGGCGGATACCGGACGCACGTCTAACACCAACATAGTTGTCAAGGACTCAGTTATCCGCTTTGCAGTAGGATGACTGCTGTGATATTTCATCTTCCTCGCAAAGGACTGTTGAACAGTCAATTGCTTACTGGAAGTAGTACAAGTGGGCTTACGACTTCCCCTCTGGGATGACCATCGACTCCCAGCGGCAACAACAGCAGCGCCAGCAGCAGTAGGCGTTACACGCAAGGATGCATCGGAGGAATCCAGGCAGGAAAGGACTCGTCAGACTTGCCAGTGACATGGCCTGCAGGACTATTGGCATTCCTGGGGAAGGAGGAAATTGACACTGAGGGAGTTGGTGGGGTGGTTTGCGTGAGCTTGGTTACAAGAGGAAGGGATTTACTGGTCAGTGGACTGCTTCCGCTGTCAACCCAAAGTTTTTGAACTTGTCACTGACTTATTATGAATGCGCTGCAGGTGACATATAAGGGAGGATGTTCCGAGGTGGTTAACGTCCTTACCCCTACTTATTACAGCTTGACAAAGGGAACACACGGCTTGACACCTGTTGTCCGCATTTCTGGTGAAATACCTCCACACCGAAGAGCTGATTTTTTTGGTATTTTCACCTGGCATGTCAACGGCCATATTCCTCCCACGGACAACAGGTGTCTCCCCGGGTGCCTGACTTAAACAAACCACCTCACCATCAGAATCCTCCTCGTCAATTTCCTCCCCAGCGCCAGCAACACCCATATCCTCCTCATCCTGGTGTACTTCAACACTGACATCTTCAATCTGACTATCAGGAACTGGACTGCGGGTGCTCCTTCCAGCACTTGCAGGGGGCATGCAAATAGTGGAAGGCGCATGCTCTTCACGTCCAGTGTTGGGAAGGTCAGGCATCGCAAACGACACAATTGGACTCTCCTTGTGGATTTGGGATTTCAAAGAACGCACAGTTCTTTGCGGTGCTTTTGCCAGCTTGAGTCTTTTCAGTTTTTCTAGCGAGAGGCTGAGTGCTTCCATCCTCATGTGAAGCTGAACCACTAGCCATGAACATAGGCCGGGCCTCAGCCGTTCCTTGCCACTCCGTGTGGTAAATGGCATATTGGCAAGTTTACGCTTCTCCTCCGACAATTTTATTTAGGTTTTGGAGTCCTTTTTTTTCTGATATTTGGTGTTTTGGATTTGACATGCTCTGTACTATGACAATGGGCATCGGCCTTGGCAGACGACGTTGCTGGCATTTCATCGTCTCGGCCATGACTAGTGGCAGCAGCTTCAGCACGAGGTGGAAGTGGATCTTGATCTTTCCCTAATTTTGGAACCTCAACTTTTTTGTTCTCCATATTTTATAGGCAGAACTAAAAGGCACCTCAGGTAAACAATGGAGATGGATGGATTGGATACTAGTATACAATTATGGACGGACTGCCACGGTTAGGTGGTATAAAAAAACCACGGTTAGGTGGTATATATTATAATAATAATACAATTATGGATGGACGGACTGCCTGCCGACTGCCGACACAGAGGTAGCCACAGCCGTGAACTACCGCACTGTACACTGGTTGATAAAGAGATAGTAGTATACTCGTAACAACTAGTATGACACTATGACGACGGTATAAAGGAATGGAAAAAAAACCACGGTTAGGTGGTATATATTATAATAATAATACAATTATGGATGGACGGACTGCCTGCCGACTGCCGACACAGAGGTAGCCACAGCCGTGAACTACCGCACTGTACACTGGTTGATAAGAGAGATAGTAGTATACTCGTAACAACTAGTATGACACTATGACGACGGTATAAAGAATGAAAAAAAAACCACGGTTAGGTGGTATATATTATAATAATAATACAATTATGGATGGACGGACTGCCTGCCGACTGCCGACACAGAGGTAGCCACAGCCGTGAACTACCGCACTGTACACTGGTTGATAAAGAGATAGTAGTATACTCGTAACAACTAGTATGACACTATGACGACGGTATAAAGAATGAAAAAAAAACCACGGTTAGGTGGATATATTATAATAATAATACAATTATGGATGGACGGACTGCCTGCCGACTGCCGACACAGAGGTAGCCACAGCCGTGAACTACCGCACTGTACACTGGTTGATAAAGAGATAGTAGTATACTCGTAACAATTAGGATGACACTATGACGGTATAAAGAATGAAAAAAAACCACGGTTAGGTGGTAGGTATATAATAATAAATAATACAATTCTGGTCGGACGGACTGCCTGCCGTGTGCCGACACAGAGGTAGCCACAGCCGTGAACTACCGCACTGTACACTGGTTGATAAAGAGATAGTAGTATACTCGTAACAATTAGGATGACACTATGACGGTATAAAGAATGAAAAAAAAACCACGGTTAGGTGGTAGGTATATAATAATAAATAATACAATTCTGGTCGGACGGACTGCCTGCCGTGTGCCGACACAGAGGTAGCCACAGCCGTGAACTACCGCACTGTACACTGGTTGATAAAGAGATAGTAGTATACTCGTAACAATTAGGATGACACTATGACGGTATAAAGAATGAAAAAAAAACCACGGTTAGGTGGTAGGTATATAATAATAAATAATACAATTCTGGTCGGACGGACTGCCTGCCGTGTGCCGACACAGAGGTAGCCACAGCCGTGAACTACCGCACTGTACACTGGTTGATAAAGAGATAGTAGTATACTCGTAACAATTAGGATGACACTATGACGGTATAAAGAATGAAAAAAAAAACCACGGTTAGGTGGTAGGTATATAATAATAATAATACAATTCTGGTCGGACGGACTGCCTGCCGTGTGCCGACACAGAGGTAGCCACAGCCGTGAACTACCGCACTGTACACTGGTTGATAAAGAGATAGTAGTATACTCGTAACAATTAGGATGACACTATGACGGTATAAAGAATGAAAAAAAAAACCACGGTTAGGTGGTAGGTATATAATAATAAATAATACAATTCTGGTCGGACGGACTGCCTGCCGTGTGCCGACACAGAGGTAGCCACAGCCGTGAACTACCGCACTGTACACTGGTTGATAAAGAGATAGTAGTATACTCGTAACAATTAGGATGACACTATGACGGTATAAAGAATGAAAAAAAAAACCACGGTTAGGTGGTAGGTATATAATAATAAATAATACAATTCTGGTCGGACGGACTGCCTGCCGTGTGCCGACACAGAGGTAGCCACAGCCGTGAACTACCGCACTGTACACTGGTTGATAAAGAGATAGTAGTATACTCGTAACAATTAGGATGACACTATGACGGTATAAAGAATGAAAAAAAACCACGGTTAGGTGGTAGGTATATAATAATAAATAATACAATTCTGGTCGGACGGACTGCCTGCCGTGTGCCGACACAGAGGTAGCCACAGCCGTGAACTACCGCACTGTACACTGGTTGATAAAGAGATAGTAGTATACTCGTAACAATTAGGATGACACTATGACGGTATAAAGAATGAAAAAAAAAACCACGGTTAGGTGGTAGGTATATAATAATAAATAATACAATTCTGGTCGGACGGACTGCCTGCCGTGTGCCGACACAGAGGTAGCCACAGCCGTGAACTACCGCACTGTACACTGGTTGATAAAGAGATAGTAGTATACTCGTAACAATTAGGATGACACTATGACGGTATAAAGAATGAAAAAAAAAACCACGGTTAGGTGGTAGGTATATAATAATAAATAATACAATTCTGGTCGGACGGACTGCCTGCCGTGTGCCGACACAGAGGTAGCCACAGCCGTGAACTACCGCACTGTACACTGGTTGATAAAGAGATAGTAGTATACTCGTAACAATTAGGATGACACTATGACGGTATAAAGAATGAAAAAAAAACCACGGTTAGGTGGTAGGTATATAATAATAAATAATACAATTCTGGTCGGACGGACTGCCTGCCGTGTGCCGACACAGAGGTAGCCACAGCCGTGAACTACCGCACTGTACTGTGTCTGCTGCTAATATAGACTGGTTGATATTTAAAGAGATATTAGTAGTATACAACAATACTATACTGGTGGTCAGGCACTGGTCACCACTCCTGCAGCAAAAGTGTGCACTGTTAATTAATATAATTGTACACCTGGCTCCTGCTAACAACCTGCAGTGCTCCCCAGTCTCCCCCACAATTAATTATAAGCTTTTAATTTATACATTGATGACTGTGCAGCACACTGGGCTGAGCTGAGTGCACACAGACTGAGTCCACACTGTGTGACTGACTGTGCTGTGTATCGTTTTTTTTTTCAGGCAGAGAACGGATATAGCAGAGAGAAGTGAACGGATATATTATATTAAATAAAAGTTAACTAGCAACTGCACTGGTCACTGACTGTGGTAAACTAACTCTGTCTGCGACTCTGCACAATCTCTCTCTCTCTATCTAATCTATCTCTATTCTAATGGAGAGGACGCCAGACACGTCCTCTCCCTATCAATCTCAATGCACGAGTGAAAATGGCGGCGACGCGCGGCTCCTTATATAGAATCCGAGTCTCGCGATAGAATCCGAGCCTCGCGAGAATCCGACAGCGTCATGATGACGTTCGGGCGCGCTCGGGTTAACCGAGCAAGGCGGGAAGATCCGAGTCGCTCGGACCCGTGAAAAAAAACATGAAGTTCGGGCGGGTTCGGATTCCGAGGAACCGAACCCGCTCATCTCTACTTAAAACGGCAGTGCGGTAGCACCCCATGACTGACAGGGCAGAGGGGCAGCACCCCCGGAATGATGTGGTAGACAAAGAAAAGACGTGCAAGGTAGAATTGTCCTTGGGCCCTCCCACCCACCCTTATGTTGTATAAACAGGACATGCACACTTTAGCAAACCAGTCATTTCAGCGACAGGGTCTGCCACACGACTGTGGCTAAAATGATTGGTTTGTTTGGGCCCCACCAAAAAAGAAGCAATTAATCTCTCCGTGCACAAACTGGCTCTACAGAGGCAAGATGTTGTCCTCATCGTCATCCTCTGATTCCTCACCTCCTTCAGTGTTTACATCCTCATCCTCACAGAGAAATAATTCAACACCAAAGAGGTGGATTTTTGGGTATTTTGCTCAGGCACTAAAATGGGCTTTTTCATCCCATGGCCAAAACTGTCTCCACTGGTGCCTTATTCAAACAAACCACATCACCATCAGAATCCCCATCGTCAACTTCCTCCTCAGCGCCAGCTACACCAATATCCTCCTCACCTTGGTGTACTTTTACAGTGACATCCTCAATCTCAATATCAGCAACTGGACTGGTGGTGCTCCTCCCAGCACTTGCAGGGGGCGTGCAAATGGTGATAGGAGCCTCCTCTTCCCATACAGTTTTGGGAAGGTCAGGCCTAGACATCGCAATCGTGGACACACTTGGGGGTATATTTACTAAGGTCCCGATTTTGACCGAGATGCCGTTTTTTCATCAAAGTGTCATCTCGGTAATTTACTAAGCAATAATCACGGCAGTGATGAGGGCATTCGTAATTTTTTGGAAGTCCAAGAAAAAAATTACGAATGAATACACCATCGGTCAAAACGCGGCTGTTTAAGTATGAATCTCGGTCATTTACTAAGAAGTGCAAAGCAAAAAAAAATAAAACACTGCCGTGAAAAATTACAACTCGTAAAAAAGTGATAAAAAAAAACAGACCTGCTTTTTTAATCCGTGATTGTATAGGCATGCAGGGATCCATGAGATCCGTGCATGTATATCAGTGGGAAGGGGTGGGAAAGTGGTTATTTTCTTAAAAAAAATTGCGTGGGGTCCCCCCTCCTAAGCATAACCAGCCTCGGGCTCTTTGAGCCGATCCTGGTTGCAGAAATATGGGGAAAAAATTGACAGGGGTTCCCCCATATTTAAGCAACCAGCATCGGGCTCTGCGCCTGGTCCTGGTTCCAAACATACGGGGGACAAAAAGAGTAGGGGTCCCCCCGTATTTTTAAAACCAGCACCAGGCTCCACTAGCTGGACAGATAATGCCACTTTTATATAGTGCCCTGCGGCCGTGGCATAAAAAATCCAACTAGTCACCCCTGGCCGGGGTACCCTGGGGGATTGGGGACCCCTTCAATCAAGGGGTCCCCCCCCCAGCCACCCAAGGGCCAGGGGTGAAGCCCGAGGCTGTCCCCCCCATCCAATTGGCTGCGGATGGGGGGCTGATAGCCTTTTGTGAAAATGAAAAGATATTGTTTTTAGTAGCAGTACTACAAGGCCCAGCAAGCCTCCCCCGCATGCTGGTACTTGGAGAACCACAAGTACCAGCATGCGGCGGAAAAACGGGCCCGCTGGTACCTGTAGTACTACTACTAAAAAAATACACAAAAAAAGACAATACACACACACACCTTGAAAGTAAAGTTTTATTACATGCATCCACACAAACATACATACATACTTACCTTATGTTCACACGAGGGTCGGTCCTCTTCTCCAGTAGAATCCATGGGGTACCTGTTGAATAAATTCTACTCACCAGATCCAGGGTACCAGGCTCCTCGGATAATCCTTTTGTAATCCACGTACTTGATTAAAAAAAAAAACGGATAGCCGAGCCACGCACTGAAAGGGGACCCATGTTTTCACATGGGTCCCCTTTCCCCGAATGCCAGAAACCCACTCTGACTGATGTCTAAGTGGGTTTCTTCAGCCAATCAGGGAGCGCCACGTTGTAGCACCCTCCTGATCGGCTGTGTGCTCCTGTACTGTCTGACAGGCGGCACACGGCAGTGTTACAATGTAGCGCCTATGCGCTCCATTGTAACCAATGGTGGGAACTTTGTGGTCAGCGGTGAGGTCACTTTCTTATCAGATAATTTCTTTATATTTTTGGTTATTAATTTTTGCTTCTTGGATTTTACATGCCCTCTATGACATTGGGCATCGGCCATAGCAGACGACGTTGATGGAATTGCATCATCAATGTCATGACTGGTGGCAGTAGTAGCTTCAGCACTAGTACTAGGAACCGGAAGTGGTTCCTGATCTGTCACTATTTTTTCCTCCAAAGTTTTGTTCTCCATTTCACAGGACAGCACCCCTTTATTATTACAGCACACAGAACAGAGCCCCTTTATTTTCACAGCACCCCGTATTTTAAAAACACCCCTGTATTTTTATAGCATACAAGACAGGGCCAGTGTACCTTTATTTTTACAGCATACAGGAAAGGGCCAGTGTACCTTTATTCTAACAACAGCACCCCTGTATTTTTATAGCATACAGGACAGGGCCAGTTACCTTTATTTTCACAGCACCCCTGTATTTTTACAGCAGACAGGACAGGGCCAGTGTACCTTTATTTATACAACACCCCAGTATTTTTACAGCATACAGGACCAGCACCCCTGTATTTTAACAACAACACCCCTGTATTTTTACAGCATACAGGACAGGGCCTGTACTCCTGTAATTTAACAGCACCCCTGTATTTTTAAAGCATACGGGACAGGGACAGCACCCATGTATTTTAACAACACCCCTGTAATTTTAAAGCATACAAGACAGGGCCAGTGTACCTTTATTTATACAATACCCCTTTATTTTTTACAGCATACAGGACAGAACCAGCACCCCTGTATTTTCACAGCACCCCTGTATTTTTACAGCATGCAGGGCAGGGCCAGCACCCCTGTATTTTAACAACACCTCTGTAATTTTACAACATACAAGATAGGGCCAGTGTACCTTTATTTATACAACACCCCTGTATTTTTTACAGTATACAGGACAGGGCCAGCACCCCTGTATTTTAACAACACCCCTGTAATTTTATAGCATACAAAACAGGACCAATGTACCTTTATTTATACAACATCCCTGTATTTTTTTATAGCATACAGGACAGAACCAGCACCTCTGTAGTTTCACAGCACCCCTGTATTTTTACAGCATACAGGGCAGGACCAGCACCCCTGTATTTTAACAACAACACCCCTGTATTTTTACAGCATATAGGACAGGGCCAGCACCCCTGTATTTTAACAACATCCCTATAATTTTAAAGCATATAAGGCAGGGCCAGTGTACCTTTATAAGCACCCATGTATTTTAACAACACCCCCGTAATTTGAAATCATACAAGACAGGGCCAGTGTACCTTTATTTATACAACACCCCCGCATTTTTTGCAGCATACAGGACAGAACCAGCACCCCTGTATTTACACAGCACCCCTGTATTTTTACAGCATACAGGACAGGGCCAGCACCCCTGTATTTTGACTAAACCCCCGTAATTTTACACCATACAAGACAGGACCAGTGTACCTTTATTTATACATCACCCCTGTATTTTTTACAGCATACAGGACAGAACCAGCACCCCTGTATTTTGACTAAACCCCGTAATTTTACACCATACAAGACAGGACCAGTGTACCTTTATTTTCACAGCACCCCTGTATTTTTGCAGCATACAGGGCAGGGCCAGTGTACGTTTATTTATACAACACCCCTGTGTTTTTTACAGCATACTGGACAGAACCAGCACCCTTGCATTTTCAGAGCACCCCTGTATTTTTACAGCATACATGACAGGCCAGCACCACTGTATTTTCACAGCACCCCTGTAATTTTACAGCATACAAGACAGGGCCAGTGTACCTTTATTTATACAACACCCCTGCATTTTTTACAGCATACAGGACAGTGCCCCTGTACAGCACAGTGACAGGACAGCAACACCCATGTACAGCAACCCTAACAGCAAAGGATACCACAGTGACAGGACAGCACACCTAACAGCAGGGGCTGATTGGTATGCCAGGACGACGGGCCGCATTCCGTTTGGTCGGTCTGGTCATCCCCTCATTGGCTGGATGTCACCCCCCTATGCAGGCCGCCGCCGCCAGCCGCGATCACGTCAGCATTAACTGAAGCTTCTGCACATGCGCAGAAGCTCAGTGAAGCATTTAAAAAATGCCCACCATCGGAGCTGCTGCGCATGCTCAGAAGTTCCAGTTAATGTTGTCGCGATCGCGGCTGTGGCAGCCTGCATAGGGGGTGGTGACGGCCAGCCAATGAGGGGCAACAAGCAACATTACTGACGGCTCCGCAGGTGAGTGCTACTGCTGCAGCATATGGGTTGATAGTGAGGGAGGGAGGCAGTGACAGGGCACTACTGTGTGGCACAGTGGTAGTGCTGCTAAATGTGCATGGGATGTTACTGCTGTGTGTGCAATATACTGTATCTAAAAGGCATTATTACTACTGTGTGTGCAATTTAGTCTAGTAACGTGCTAAGACTGGTGCAATATGTATAATGTGCTTTACCTGGTGCAATGTGTATAATGTGCTCTACCTGGAGCAAAGTGTATAACGGCTCTATCTGGTGCAATGTGTATAATGTGCTTTACTGGTGCAATGTGTATAATGTGCTCTGCCTGGAGCAAAGTTTATAATGTACTTTACCTGGTGCAATGTGTATAATGTGTTCTGCCTGGTGCAATGTGTATAATGTGTTCTGCCTGGTGCAAAGTGTATACCATGCTCTACCTGGCGCAAAGTGTAGATGTGCTCTATCTGGTGCAATATGTATAACATGCTCTACCTGGCACAGTGTGTATAGGAGGTTCTACCTGGTGCAATGTGTATAAGCGGCACTACTGTGTGGTGTGGTATAATGTGAATTGGCACTAATATTTGGCCTCGCCCCTTAACCATGAAGCCACACCCCTAAAATTTTGTTGTGCACCTCAGGCGCACACTTTTCATCCCTGTATTTAATCAGGCCTTCTGAGCAGTAATGCCCACTTGACAGACTCCACCCCCTTAACAGACCCCACCCCTATTAGAGCTGCTTCCATAAATTTCCCGGGCTGGTTTTCAATCCCAATCCGCCCCTGCCTAACAGTACACAGGACAGCACCCCTAAAGAGCACACACTGACCCCCACCTGACACCACCACCCACAGAGAGACAGAGGTCTGTCTCCCTCACTCTCCAAGTCCGGAGTGAAAATGGCTCCTTTTTTGGAATCCAAAACCCGCGAGAATCCGACAGCGGAATGATGATGTTTTGCCTCGTTCTACCCCATTTCGGATCGTGAAGTTCGAGGGGGTTAGAATCTCTCAGATCCGAACCCGCTCATCTCTAGTTATATTTTATTTAAAGTTTAGAGATCAGTGAAATAAAATATGTAGTGGGGACAGACTAATTAATCATTTTTTACTACTACTAATTGCAATAATAATGATGATTATTATTACTGCTACTAGTATAATCTATATAAATAAATGAGAAAGCCCTCACTCACTCACTCACTGACTCACTCACTCACTCACTGACTCATCACTAATTCTCTTACTTCCCGATATGTTAGGAAGATGACATTTAACATAGGTATTCTTCAGATGGGAGATAGGAAAACTACGTAATTAGAATTTTAATAAACCTCTCCTAAGGGGATGTAAAGAGGTTTGACTATTGACGTAATTACTGATGCGTGGCTTGCGTTGCGTGAACCATAACGCCAAAACGAACAATCATATGAAAATTTAGATTGCACCTCCAGTGTGTAGAATTTAATAAACTACAAAAATGGTCCTGTCAATTTTCACTGTATGTGCTGCAGGTGCTCCTTGGGTAACGCCAAGAACCATGAATTAACATTTACTTACATTAAGACATCTCAAATGTAAATCTCTATAGATTTACCAAATTGTTAACACTCATTTATATGTACAACCGTGAAAATCAGAAACTCCCCTGTGAAGAACGGGTACAACAGCTAGTAATAATATAAAGAGCAATTAGAATTATGGGTGGGTTGCTTGTTCTGTTTTGATCTCATCAAGTGTTTCCAGAATTTATCCTCCGTGGATGCGTGCCGACCCTTCCATTAACCTAGAGGTATAAGTAACATGGAGAAGTGAGGAGGCCAAGCTCAGTCCGCGATGGGAACTAAGTTAATGTCTGAAACCCAACAAAAGATGGATCGCTCAGCCTTCTACTAATGGCTGCAAGCTGTAGGAAGCTCCCAGATTTTACAGTAAAAACAAACACACACAGTTGGTGACTGATGGCAGTTTAATAGGTCACCCTACCTTGTAGCTACCATCTGCCACACCAAGGAAGGGGCAAAGGAAAGACAGCAGAGGAATGTGAGCTAATGTAATAAGAAGCTGTCCTGCTGCTGTCAGATCCATGGGATGACCCTCCGGGAGTGTGGAGGAAACATGATAATGACTTGCAGAGGATTTAAAGGAGATGAACACACTTTAAATTTCAGTCTCATAACCACAATGATAAAACTGTAACGCAGTCACATATTATTGTTATTATTCCTTATTTATATGGCGCCATAAGGGTTCTGCAGCGCCTAACACAGTGCATGAATGAGCAAAACAAGAAAACGGTGACTTACAGTGCAAGACAATGCAGGGCAAGTACATGTTATATAGACATTGCTGCATCAGCAGCATGACACATGAAAAACACATGAAAAAGCAGCAGGGCGGCACAAACCAATGGTCGCGTGCCATTGTAGGGAGTATAGAGTAGGTTATAATATAAATAAGTATATTGCTTAAATATTGTACTACAGGGCCTGTTTCAGAGTTGTATGCAATGTCGATATCGGAAGCAGTTGAGCGATTTTCTGCCACTGCGCATGCGCCAAAGCAGTTCCTCGCACTGAATAGCAAAAGCGCACGCACAGAGGATTTATTTGCAAAGTGACAAGTAGTCAGGGTTTGGGGGAGGTAACGGGGTGGCTGGAAAATTGCAAGCATGTTGGTAACGCTTTCTGGGGGTAATTCCAAGTGGATCGCAGCAGGATATTTTTTAGCAGTTGGGCAAAACCATGGGGGTAATTCCAAGTTGATCGCAGCAGGAATTCTGTTAGCAATTGGGCAAAACCATGTGCACTGCAGGGGAGGCAGATATAACATGTGCAGAGAGAGTTAGATTTGGGTGGGGTGTGTTCAATCTGCAATCTAATTTGCAGTGTAAAAATAAAGCAGCCAGTATTTACCCTGCACAGAAATAAAATAACCCACCCAAATCTAACTCTCTCTGCACATGTTATATCTGCCTCCCCTGCAGTGCACATGGTTTTGCCCAAGTGCTAAAAAATTTCCTGCTGCGATCAACTTGGAATTACCCCCCATGTGCACTGCAGGGGGGGCAGATATAACATGTGCAGAGAGAGATAGATTTGGGTGGGTTATTTTGTTTCTGTGCAGGGTGAATACTGGCTGCTTTATTTTTACACTGCAATTTAGATTGCAGATTGAACTCACCACACCCAAATCTAACTCTCTCTGCAAATGTTATATCTGCCTCCCCTGCAGTGCACATGGGTGGTCATTCCGAGTTGATCGCTCGTTATTTTTTTTCGCAACGGAGCTAGTGCGACTGCGCCAAGTAAATTTGCTAAGAAGTTTGGTATTTTACTCACGGCATTACGAGGTTTTTTCTTCGTTCTGGTGATCGTAGTGTGATTGACAGGAAGTGGGTGTTTCTGGGCGGAAACTGGCCGTTTTATGGGAGTGTTTGAAAAAACGCTGCCGTTTCTGGGAAAAACGCGGGAGTGGCTGGAGAAACGGGGGAGTGTCTGGGCGAACGCTGGGTGTGTTTGTGACGTCAAACCAGGAACGAAACTGACTGAACTGATCGCAGTGGCAGAGTAAGTCTCGAGCTACTCAGAAACTGCTAAGAAGTGTCTATTCGCAAATCTGCTAATCTTTCGTTCGCAAATCTACTATGCTAAGATTCACTCCCAGTAGGCGGCGGCTTAGCGTGTGCAAAGCTGCTAAAAGCAGCTTGCGAGCGAACAACTCGGAATGAGGGTCATGGTTTTGCCCAACTGCTAAAAATTTTCCTGCTGCGATCAACTTGGAATTACCCCCTTTGGGCGTTCCCGAGCCAGCTACTGCTAATTAGTACATGGCATTTTAGGAGAGCTGCACAGTCTGAGACAGCATAGGGTTGCTGAGAGATTAGATGGTGCAACCGATGTGCGTTCGATGATCCTGCTATGTATGTGAGTGGTGGATGTGAGACACCGGCAGCGAGTGTCTCTGTGCACAAGACAGTGGCTGATCCATTAGTATATTTTTGTAAGTCCGCTGTGAGCGAAATTGCAGCTGAGTATGCAGTCATAGTAACTTTGCATTAAGGTAAATATAGATGTTCTATATTTCCCACATAATCTATATAATCTTCATTTTGTTTGTTATCCCTACTAGGAGACTTAAGGAAGTCAGGAATATACTATACAAATAATGTTAAAAAACCTAGTTTAGATGTTCAATGCAAAATGCCACTTTTCTGTGTCTCCTAAATCTAATGATAATCCATGATATTTATAGCGCCCTGAATACACCAGTTTTCACATCAAACAAAAATAAATTAGTTTATGGTGTTGAAACCATGCCCTTTATTTTAGGAGCCTGGAGCTGAAAACGTGATTGGCCTATTTCTATCAGTGCTGGGCCCCTTGGGCAATGTGGCCAGTGCTGTTGGGGTGTGAGCAGCACCGAGAAGAGCTAGGCTTGTGCGACAGGTGTTTTAACAAAAGATGAAGCCCATGTGTGAGTTTTTATGAGGGCCATAGGGAGGGATGTGCACTGCATTGTGGTCCCTACATCTAGCTAGCAGAGTACCTAGAACATCACTGTCACGATCCGGGTAACTGGACACCATTTTCTACCAGTTAAGTGTCTCCTGAGATTGGCTCAGCGGGCCAGGGCCGGGTCATAACTATGTTTTGTTTTACATTTCATTTGGTGTTGCCCGCAGCGCTGCCTCAGCTGCATTCTTAGTGTTTCTACTTAACTGTAGTGTGGCGCTCTCAGTCCCACCGCGGCCGTCACTGCCGCGCCCGTGGTCTTGCCGCATGGAAGCTGAGTGTAGCGTCCTCTGTGTGCCGCGGCCGCCATCCCTGTGGCCGCTGTGCATGTATGGGAGAGTGTGGAGTCTTCTGCTGCTGCGGCCTCCGCCGCCATTGCTGTTTGACACATGGTTCTTCAGGTCATCTTTCCCCTTCAAACTCTGTCATGGGCGCAGCCATGTTGGATGAAATCACATGTCACTCTTCTCACCAATCTGCAGCGCTGCTGGTGCCTGTGTGTAATTGTCAGCCAATGCCTGCTTCCCAGCAGGTATAAATATCCTGTCACAGCACCCAGGAAATTGTCAGTGCTTCAATTATCTTCCCAGTGACTCCAGTCTTCAGCTTTACTAGAGACTCTCCTGTGATTATACTCTGCGGTGCAGCCTGAACTCTCCTGTGATTATACACTGCGGTGCAGCCTGAACTCTCCTGTGATTACACTCTGTGGTGCAGTCGGACTCTCCTGTGATTACACTCTGTGGTGCAGTCGGACTCTCTTGCTATTTGCACCCAGCGTTGGCAGAGTGTACAGTATGCACCGCCTTCCAGCAGCTATTCTCCAGCGGTGCTTTGTTCTCACTACCTCCTAGTATCTGCTATCACAGTCAAGTGCTATCTCTGCGATCTCTAGCATCACTTAAAGGCTTTACCTGCGATCTCCAGCATCATAAAGCACCTTAAGCCAACTCTCCAGTTACTGGTCTCAAACCAGTAGGAACTCAGAGACTTTCTTTGACGGTTATTGTTTTGTTGCTATGACTTTTATTATTTAATAAAAACCTTAAAGTTACCTCCAGTTGTCGTGGTCACCATTCGGGCATTGGTACTGCAGCTCCTGCGCATGTCTAGGAGTCCCATCTCACCTCCTAAGTTCAGGTACCCGTCAGCCCCTACAACTGAGGTTTCCAGCTACCAACACCAGCCCTCAGTTGTTACAGTAAGCACTGACTTAATGGATCCGGTCGGAGATCAAGTCCAAGGGACCAGGCTGATACAAGAACTGGCAGCCCGTCTTGAACATCAGGAGGCTGCACTGGGCCATGTTATCCGATGTCTTCAGGACCTCTCCTCCCGGCTGGATGAAATTCAAGCAACCCTCCATGGGTCAGTGGCATCCAGTGTGCCGACTGCAGTACCTACGGTGGTATCCCCACCCACCATACCCATTTGTGCTCCACGTCTCTACTTGCCGACACCTGCTAAATATGATGGATCCCCAAAAGCCTGCAGGGGTTTCTTAAACCAGTGCGAGATCCACTTTGAATTGCAACCTGGCAGTTTTCCTACAGAGTACAGACCGCACTAAAGTTGCTTATATCATCTCCCTTCTCAGTGGCTCCACCCTCGACTGGGCATCGCCCTTATGGGAAAGATCAGATACTCTGTTGTCATCCTATTCTGACTTCATGGCAACATTTAGACGCATCTTCGATGAGCCAGATCGAGTGTCATCAGCCTCTTCTGAAATCCTCCGGCTATGTCAGGGGATACGAACTGTCGGCCAGTATTTAGTTCAATTTCAGACTTTGGCATCTGAAGTTTCTTGGAATGAGGAAGCCCTCTATGCAGCCTTTTGGCAAGGCCTGTCTGAACGTATTAAAGATGAGCTCGCTACTAGGGACTTGCCCTCAAAATTGAATGAGCTTGTATCGCTCTGCATTAAAGTTGACCTACGGTTTTATGATAGGGCTATAGAGCGAGGCAGGTCAACAGTTCCTAAGACTCTTTCTGCTCCTCCTCCTTGTCAGCCATCTCCGCCCAAAGATGAACCTATGCAGATAGGTCACTCACGATTGTCTCCAGCAGAGCGTAGAAGACGTCTATCTAATCATCTTTGCCTGTATTGTACTGCACCTTCCCACCTCATTAACGCCTGTCCTGAGCGTCCGGGAAACTCCAAGTCCTAGCCCGCCAAGGAGAGGGTCGGCTAGGAGTGATGAATTCCTCTCCGTCTTCAAGTGACTGCAACCTCTCAGTTTCACTTCAGGTGGCTCAACATACCAAGAATCTTATTGCCTTGTTGGATTCTGGAGCGGCCGGAAACTTTATAACTGAGAAGTTTGTTAAGCAGTGGTCTCTATACACTGAGAGACTGTCATCTCCTATATCTTTAACTGCCGTGGACAGTAGTAAGATTCCAGATGCGATGATTACCTCCAAGACCCCACCTATCCGTCTGAAGGTAGGGGTCCTGCATACAGAACTGATTTCCTTCCAGGTAATCCCAAGGGCCACTCATCCTGTGTTTCTAGGCCTCCCATGGCTTCGTTTGCATAATCCTCAAGTTGATTGGAAGACTACCCATATCCTGGCATGGGGTCCTTCTTGTTCTGAGACATGTCTACATAAAGTGCTTCCAGTTTGCAAATCTTCCTCTAAATCTCCTGATGTTCTACCTTCTCCATATCAGGATTTTGACGATGTATTCAGCAAGTCCTCAGCCGATATCCTTCCTCCCCACAGGGCCGGATCTAGGGGGGGGGGGGGGGGGCGAAGGGGGCGACCGCTTCCCCCTAACACAGTCATAGCCATGCCCAATTTTGAGCAGAAGAGAGCTCTCCGGGGAGAGCATGAGGCAGAACGATGTGCTGCAGCTTATACCACAGCAGCACAGAGGAGCCAGGAGAGCAAGGGTTACAGAGCATTTTCCCCTCACTTGCTGGTGTGTGGGTACTAGGGCTAATAAATACAATTACCCCATAGCACAGTCACATGTACATAGAACAATCACAAAGCTCTATCTCAGTCTCACTCAAAAAGTTCAGTCAGAATTAAGAGAGGAGGAGTTAGGATTGCAGATGGGAGGAGTTGGGACTGTAGAGGGAGGAGTCAAGATTAAACAGTAAACCGCCCCCCCCCCTAAAGAAAAGTCTAGATCCGTCCCTGCCTCACCATAGGGAATGGGATTGCCCTATCGATCTCATTCCAGGGACAACTCCTCCTCGTGGACACACGTATCCATTGTCGTTGCCTGAGACCCACTCCATGGAAGAGTATATTAAGGAAAATCTGGCTAAAGGGTTTATTCGGCCTTCATCTTCTCCAGCTGGCGCAGGCTTTTTATTCGTAAAGAAGAAAGATGGCGGCCTGTGGCCTTGTATTGACTACCGGGGTCTGAATGACATCACAGTGAAAAATCGGTACCCTCTGCCGCTTATCACCGAGCTATTTGACCGCGTCAGTGGAGCTACTATTTTTACAAAGTTAGATTTGAGGGGTGCTTATAATCTCATCCGGATCCGGAAGGGTGACGAGTGGAAGACCGCTTTTAACACCCGTGACGGACATTACGAGTACCTCGTCATGCCTTTCGGACTCAGCAATGCTCCAGCGGTATTCCAACACTTCATGAATGAAATCTTCAGAGACATTATCGACATGTATCTTTGCGAATGATCTGGAGGAATATCGGTTCTGAGTGAAAGAGATTTTGTCCCGTCTCCGTACCAATCATCTGTATTGCAAACTGGAAAAATGCGTCTTTGAAGTCAAATCCATCTCATTCCTGGGGTACATTGTGTCCGGTTCTGATCTGGAGATGGATCCCGAAAAACTTCAAGCTATTCAAGATTGGCCGATTCCTGTAACCCTCAAGGGCATCCAGAGATTTCTAGGTTTCGCCAACTATTACAGGAAATTGATTAGAGAGTTCTCCACTATTGCAGCACCAGTTACTGCGCTTACAAAGAAAGGTGCTAACCCTTCCAAGTGGTCAGAGGTAGCCGTTCAAGCCTTCCATCAGTTGAAACAAAGGTCTCTGCTCCAGTATTAAAACAGACAGATACTAGCTAACCCTTTACCCTTGAGGTAGATGCCTCTTCTATCGGAGTGGGCGCAGTCCTGTCTCAAAGAGCCGATGACATCCCTTTTTTTTTTCTTCTCTCGGAAGTTTTCTCTTGCCGAGCGTAATTATGCCATTGGTGATCAAGAATTTTTGGCTATCAAGCTTGCGTTGGAGGATTGGAGATATTTGTTAGAAGGCGCTTCTCATACCATCACCATTCTGACGGATCACAAAAACCTTTTGTATTTAAAAGGCGCTCAATGTCTCATCCCTCGTCAAGCCAGGTGGGCACTCGTTTTCTCCAGATTTGACTTCAAACTTCAGTTTTGTCCTGGGTCACAGAATCGTAAGGCTGATGCCCTTTCCCGCTCTTGAGAGCAAGAAAATGAATCTGAGTCCACTGACAAGCATTATATTATTGATCCAGTGGCGTTCTCCGCAGTGAGGATGGACTCTATGTCCCGGTCGGGGAAAAGTTTCGTAAAGCCGGCTCTCAGAAGGAAGCTCTTGCATTGGGCACATTCCTCTCGCTTCGCCGGGCACGCAGGCATTCAAAAGACCTTAGAATTTGTTTCCAGATCATACTGGTGGCCGACCCTGAAGAAGGACCTTACAACGTTTGTTGCGTCATGCCCAAAATGTGCTCAACACAAAGTGCCTCGCCCGTCACCCGTTGGGCAACTGGTTCCGTTATCTGTTCCTCATCATCCGTGGACTAATTTATCTATGGATTTCGTCACGGATCTCGCTATGTGTAATAAATTCAACACCATCTGGGTGGTAGTTGACCGGTTCACCAAGATGGCTCATTTCGTTCCTCTCACCGGTCTTCCGTCAGCTTCCAAGATAGCACAAGTCTTCATTCAAGAGATCTTCAGATTACATGGTCTCCCTGTGGAGATAATTTCCGACAGAGGTGTTCAGTTTGTAGCCAAGTTCTGGCGAAGTCTTTGCCAGGCCCTTCAAGTCAAGTTGAAATTCTCCACAGCCTATCACCCACAAACCAATGGGCAAACTGAGAGAGTGAATCAGGACTTGGAGGCCTTCCTCCGTATCTATGTATCCTCTTCCCAAGACGATTGGGTTCAACTCCTCCCATGGGCAGAATTTTGCCACAACAATCAGTACCATTCTTCATTTTCTTCCACGCCATTCTTCACCAACTATGGGTTTCACCCAAAAGTTCCAGAATTCCAACCGCTTCCAGCAACATCGGTGCCTGCAGCTGATATCACGCTTCAGCAGTTTTCAAATAACTGGAAGAACGTTCGAGCAGCTCTTTTGAAAGCATCCTCCAGGTACAAGAGATTTGCGGATAAAAAGCGTAGGGCAATTCCTGCCCTTAAGGTTAGTGATCTTGTTTGGCTGTCTACAAAGAATTTAAGATTGAGGGTCCCAAGCATGAAGTTCGCTCCCCGCTATATCGGACCTTTCCTGACTGAACAAGTCATCAACCCAGTGGCTTATAGGCTCCAGCTTCTTCCATTTTTGAAAGTTCCTAAGACATTCTATGCTTCACTCCTTAAACCAGTAATTCCGAATCGCTTTCATTCAGCGCTTCCCTCTGCCCCCAAAGTTCAGACTCAACGTGGTGTAGAGTATGAGGTCGCCAAGATCCTGGACTCACGCATCAGATATGGTCATCTTCAATATCTGATTGATTGGAAGGGCTATGGTCCTGAGGAACGTTCCTGGATGAATACATCAGATGTCCATGCTCCTAAGTTGGTCCGGAATTTACATACCAGATTTCATTTGGTGTTGCCCGCAGCGCTGGCTCAGCGGCCTTCTTAGTGTTTCTACTTAACCGTAGTGTGGCGCTCTCAGTCCCGCCGCGCCCATCACCGCCGCACCCATGGTCTTGCCGCATGGAAGGTATAAATATCCTGTCACAGCACCCAGGAAATTGTCAGTGCTTCAATTATCTTCCCAGTGACTCCAGTCTTCAGCTTTACTAGAGACTCTCCTGTGATTATACTCTGCGGTGCAGCCTGACTCTACTGTGATTATACTCTGTGGTGCAGCCTGACTCTACTGTGATTACACTCTGTGGTGCAGCCGGACTCTCTTGCTATTTGCACCCAGCGTTGGCAGAGTGTATGCACCGCCTTCCAGCAGCTATTCTCCAGCGGTGCTTTGTTCTCACTACCTCCTAGTATCTGCTATCACAGTCCAGTGCTATCTCTGCGATCTCTAGCATCACTTAAAGGCTTTACCTGCGATCTCCAGCATCATAAAGCACCTTAAGCCAACTCTCCAGTTACTGGTCTCAAACCAGTAGGAACTCAGAGACTTTCTTTGACGGTTATTGTTTTGTTGCACCTTCTATGACTTTTATTATTTAATCGTGGTCACCATTCGGGCATTGGTGCTGCAGCTCCTGCGCATGTCTAGGAGTCCCATCTCACCTCCTAAGTTCAGGTACCAGTCAGCCCCTACAACTGAGGCTTCCAGCTACCAACACCAGCCCACAGTTGTGACAATGTGTAGAGCTACTTAGAGCATCCAGGGAGCGCTACACTTACTCATGCATTGTGTGATGTAATGGTTCCAGGGTGGTGCTGGCACAAGCTGTTGGAGAGCCCTTCTCCGGCGCTGTTTTGTATAAGCCCCTCCCACCATGTGCATGGTAGGAAGCAGTGGTGGCTCCAGAGGTAGGGCTGCAGCACAGTCCCAAATTCAAGTATGGAAGCCACACCAACTGCCAATAAATCCCAGCCGATAATGTTTGGCAGTGTTTGGGGTGGCAGTTGGTGTGGCTCACCTTTTTTATTTTTGGACCGTGCTGCAGCCTCACCTCTGGAGCTGCCACTGGTAGGGAGTATGTGCAGAAGATATTAATAACTAGCACTGTACCAAAGTCTTTGCTATCTTCTGCACATGCACCATATTTAAAGTGCTTTCAATAGAGTGCTGGTACCATATTTGACTCAATTTCTTTGCAAGTATGGCAACTGCACCATATTTTAGATATTATTTAATCTCAATTCCATCTAATTGGATTTCTCTCTTCATCATTCCATCTTCTTTTCATTTTATTGGGCCCATTTATCAATGAATGATACATGTCACTGTGAGTGATAAATTGCACCAGCCAACCAGCTCCTAACTGTCATTTTTCAAACACAGCCTGTGACATGGAAGTTAGGAGCCGATTGGCTGGTGCAATTTACTCACAGTGAATTTTATCACTCATTGATAAATAAGCCCATATCTTCTTCCATTTTTCATTTTATGTCACTCCCTCTGCCCTCATACTATCAGAAATGTATCCTCCCCCCTTATCATTCCATCTTCGCCACGTAATATTTAATTTGATCTCATATTGTTCTGTCTCCATATCATCACATATCTATCCCATACTGTCTTCACTTTCTATCATATTATTCCATCTTCCTCTCATATTATCCATTTTAGGGAGCAACTCAAATGTTTCAGGCACCCATTAATTATCGCATTTGTTACGCCCAACTAGAAACATTTCTTCTCGCCACATCAGGAGGCAGTAAGAAAAAACATGTCTCTTTGTTGTACTCGCACTCAAATGGAGCAACAATTGAATTGCTCTGTCAAACGCCCACTCGTAGCAGCCACAGGAAAAAACAAATGAATAACCCCCATTCTCCCAAATGTCATATTTTGTAATTCCCCATACTCTTCTCTCATACCATACCATTCCATCTTTCCAAATATAATTTTATGTTGCCCATGTCATTCCATCTCCCTTCTATAATATTTCACGATCCCCCCATATTAAATCTCCTTCCTATACCATAAATATATTTTAACAAATATTATTCCATAAGCATAGTTACGTTTATCAACACCATACGCTTGAAAAAAATATATCACAAAGAAAAGCTTGCCCGGTAAGAGCTGGCCTTTGAGATAGAAGGACTACCGGGTTTAGGACCTGACGATAAGCTGAGTGCAAGCTGGCAGTAGATGCTTCCTCATTGTGAACAGAGAAAGAAATATGTATATTCATTCATGTGCAACTCCCCTATTATCCCCCTATTTGTATGCTTGGTTTCATACCCATTATCATCATCAGTGTGGCCGTGCAGCAGTCTGTACTTTACAGTTGTAGCCTACAGTTGTCACCAAGCCCTCACTGAACAATGCCTGCTCTGCATCACCCATAGTTGTGTATGCTGCTCTGGAGCATATGCAGTCTGAAAAGACGCAAAATGTGCTCAGCCTATAGCAGGGCTGCCATCAGAAATTCTGGGGCCCAGGACTCGCAAAATAGGCAGCCCCCCACCCCCACAAATAAATTAATTAAGGAAAAAAAAAAAATATATATATATATATATATATATATACTGTATATAAAATCATATAAAATAAATACACACACACACACGCACGCACACACACACACACTTTCTCTCTCCCACTCACTCTTCCTCAACTTACCTATCACAGGCTGGCCGAAGATGTGGCAGCCTGGTCCCGTGTAGCTCTGCCCCCTTCTCATGACCGAGATCTGGCACTAGTTTCTTCAATAACTGTCTCCATTGAGGCGGTGGCCATTTTTGGAGGGCCGCTTACAATAGAAGCTTTCAGCATCCTCTCCCCCTCCTTTGACAGCCAGAACTCGGTAATAAAAAGTGGGCGGAGCATCGCGGCGGTGGACAGCGGCATGAGCCGTCCCCTCTCTGTCAGAAAGGCTGGGCCCAGATGTCCCATCTGTGCCCGCAGCACCCCCCTGATGGCGGGACTGGCCTATAGTGCCGCCAGAGCCGGCCCTAACCAATATGATGCCCTAGTCAAGATTTTGGCTGGTGCCCCCTAGCACCACCGCTGGTTCTGCCTCTGACTTTGCACCTCTTTCCCAGCACCATCACCCCTCACCCATAGCAGTCCTTGTACCCCCTATATTTTAAATAGGAACAGTTCGCACATTTGACGCACAGCCCAAAAAGGGGCAACTTCTTGCTGGGAAGGGGCATGGCCACACAATAGTAACCCCAATTCCAATTACGCCACACAGTACTGCAACTTTATTCACATTTTATCTTGCGGTAGTGTCCATAATTCATATTACATCCCACAGTAGTATCACTTTGCCTTATAAATGTTACTCCTCACAGTAGAGCCCCTTATTCACATTACATCACACTGAATTGCTCCTTATTCACATTACACCACACCTTATTGCTCTTTATTCCCATTAGACGACACAGTAGTGCCCTTTCTATATGCAACGCCACATAGTAGAGCACCTTATACACATAATGCCACACATTAGTAATGCATTTATACACAATTCCACACAGTAATGCCCCTTACACATATGAGACACATTAATGTCCTTATAAACATAATGCACCTTACACATTATGACAACCTTTATTAATGCCCTTTTACACATAATGTCCCTTACACATATGGCGCACATTATTAATGCCCTTATACACATAATGACACACATAGTGCCCCTACACATTTGCTGCACATTATTAGTGCCCCTATACACATAATGACACACATACAGTAGTACCCTGTTACACATATGCCGCACATTGGCCCTCATTCCGAGTTGTACGCTCGCTAGCTGCTTTTAGCAGCATTGCACACGCTAAGCCGCCGCCCTCTGGGAGTGTATCTTAGCTTAGCAGAATTGCGAACGAAAGATTAGCACAATTGCCAATAGAGGGGGTCATTCCGAGTTGTTCGCTCGTTATTTTTTTCTCGCAACGGAGCGATTAGTCGCTAATGCGCATGCGCAATGTCCGCAGTGCGACTGCACCAAGTAAATTTGCTATGCAGTTAGCTTTTTTACTCACGGCATTACGAGGTTTTTTCTTCATTCTGGTGATCGGAATGTGATTGACAGGAAGTGGGTGTTTCTGGGCGGAAACTGGCCGTTTTATGGGTGTGTGCGAAAAAACGCTACAGTTTCTGGGAAAAACGCGGGAGTGGCTGGAGAAACGGAGGAGTGTCTGGGCGAACGCTGGGTGTGTTTGTGACGTCAAACCAGGAACGACAAGCACTGAACTGATCGCAGATGCCGAGTAAGTCTGGAGCTACTCAGAAACTGCTAAGAAGTGTCTATTCGCAATTCTGCTAATCTTTCGTTCGCAATTTTGATAAGCTAAGATTCACTCCCAGTAGGCGGCGGCTTAGCGTGTGCAAAGCTGCTAAAAGCAGCTTGCGAGCGAACAACTCGGAATGACCCCCAGAAATTTCTTAGCAGTTTCTGAGTAGCTCCAGACTTACTCAGCCATTGCGATCAGTTCAGTCAGTTTTGTTCCTGGTTTGACGTCACAAACACACCCAGCGTTCGCCCAGACACTCCCCCGTTTCTTCAGACACTCCCGCGTTTTTCCCAGAAACGCCAGCGTTTTTTCGCACACGCCCAGAAAACGGCCAGTTTCCGCCCAGAAACACCCACTTCCTGTTAATCACAGTATGATCACCAGAACGATGAAAATTCCTCTTTATGCCGTGAGTAAAATACCTAACATTTGTGTAAATTAACTAAGCGCATGCGCTCTGCGAACCTTGCACATGCGCATTAAGCGACTAATCGCAATATAGCGAAAATCGGCAACGAGCGAACAACTCGGAATGACCACCATTATTAATGCCCTTATACACATAATGACACACATAGTGGCCCTTTACACATATGTTGCACATTATTAATGCATTTTTACATGACATACATAATGCTCCTTACACATATTCCGAACACTACTGCACAACCAACCCACTCACATGCACACAGCACTCACACTTCCACTAACACTGTGACCTCTGCCTCTGCTTGGATACAGATGTGTCCTCAGAAATCTTGCATCAATGCTAACGTCGGGCACCTTTTTTTTTAATGAAAATGCATCTTATTTGCATTGCTATGTGGTTAGGATGCACAAGCAGCTTCTGCTGATTAAACTGATATGCAGCATGCCTGTATACTGTGTGAGACTGTGGCTGTATCTGCATATGAAATGCTACATACAGAATATAGGCATGCCGCATATAATTTTAATCAGCAGAAGCTGCTGATGCCCCTAGGCATATCAAATGCCATAGGCAATTGCCTAGTTTGCCTATGCCTATGGCCGGCTCTGAGTGCCGCAGTACCATGGGTCTATTTCTTAAGCTGCCTACCTAGGCCATCTTCTGCCAAGCTTCCTAAATTTAATATAACTATAGATGCACCAAGAAAATGGTCCATAATAGATAATAATTCACATAAGCGGCGAGATGTAATGGCGTCCAAGTTTGCCGCATGTGCGGGATGCAGTCATTTACAAGGCAAAACCAATCCTTGTAAATGCCTCTTTAAAAAAAGTCTGAGTTCGTCCGGCATCCCACACCTCAGACACCATTACCTCCCGCCAGTAGCGTTGTTTACCTAGTTCTGATCAAGCATAAGCCAGAAATCTATACCATTATGCAACAAATAGGAATGTTTACAGTTTGGGGTCCGGTCTATAGATCTACACTAAAAAGGTCTACAGTCAATAAATTGACCACTAATGGTCAACATGCCTTAGGTCGACAGGGTCAAAAAAGGTCGACAAGGTCAAAATGTCGATCGGGTCAAAAGGTCGACAGTCAACATGTAGACAGGGTCAAAAGGTTGACACAATTTTTGTAAGGGTATTTTAAATTCTTGCAACTTTTGCTGCATTTACTATCCATGTCACAAACTATCACCATTGGTAACCTTGTGGCGAGAGAAGCGGAGCAGAGAAAGCCACCGCGCCCAATATGTGGTGAGCGAAGGGAGCCAGTGAGGGGACGCATTTCAACAAAATGAGGTAAAAAAAATGTTTTGTGTGTCGACACAATTGAGTTGCTCCCTAAAATGGATAATATGAGAGGAAGATGGAATAATGATACCTTTTGACGCCGTCGAATTTCTGACTGTCAACCTTTTACTATAAACCTAATGACTATCTATCTTTTTAATGTCTAACTTCTGTATCACAATATATAGCTCTTGGGTTTTTTTTTGTAGAAGCTTGGAGTGTTTAAATAAATATATATATATATATATATATATATATATGGGGAAAAAAGGAATTAAGACCCCTTAATTGCGCTATAATCTGATAGCTCAAACCACTGAGAAATACCCCCTGTCAGAAGGAATACTACACATAGAATAGGCAAAGAAAAGGGTTCTCTTGGGAGCTTGACCACCACAGATATCTTATATTATAAAATCATTTATTAAAACAACATGTTATATATATACTTCCATAACATGAATAACAGGATTACACATGTCACTTGAGTAATACATTAATTTGTAATAATCTTTTGCAAGATGTTTTCAAACATTTGGTAAAGTACTTATTCCTCAACATGAATAAGCATGTATGATCTATTCACCAATTCATGGAAACGCACAATCGTTGAAAGCCAACGCGTTTCGTCCGTTAGGACTTCATCAGGGGTGCACATCAAAGAATGGCTTCACCAAAAGAAAAACAAACAGAGCATGAACTCGCTGAGAGTGTGTTCCTGTAGATACTAATAGACCATCAAATTATGGATGTTGGCCGAAGTAAATCAGTAGTACATCCGTGTGTTTCCTTCCAAAAACTCCTGTTTGGACTTCACAAATATAAAAGGGCAATTCTGATTCAATCAAAAAGTATTATACGATCAAACCCTGGCGTGTTGTCTCAAGGTCCACCTCACAGATAGCTGATCCGGGTGCCCTCACAGCACATACAGAGATAGATAACCCAGGAGCGGAGCTCATGGACACAACAGATCACTGCTTAATCAGGTATATTAAGTAATGTTTCACTGCCAATGTATTAATATTGCGGCACTTTCATCATATATATACATATGTGTGTGTGTGTGTGTGTGTGTGTGTGTCTGTGTGTGCCTTTGCATGCTACATGTATGACAAGTATCTTTCAAATCTATATATATAAATGCGAAAGCACTCACTCACTCACTCACTCACTGACTCATCACGTAGCGGGACATGTACTAAGCAGTGATAAACGTGGAGAAGTGAGTCAGTGGAGAAGTTGCCCCAGCTGCTCTGTTTACTTTTATAGTATGCAAATTATAAATGTAACATCAATGTTGATTGAATGCGATGGGCATCTTCTCCACTGGCTCACTTCTCCCCTTTTATCACTGATTAGTACATCTCCCCCTAATTCTCTTACCAGGGCCGTAACTACGTGTGTGCCAAGGGGGCTTGGCATACAGCGCAGTTGCCCTGAGGGCGCAACGGCCAGCGGCATGTAATGAGTCAAATTGACTCATTACATGCCGCCGAAGTCTGCGCCGTGCGCCCCGCTGTGTAGGGAGAAGAGGACCAGCGCCGGGCAGCGGAGAGAAGGAGGAGGAAGGAGGGGGAGCAGTGAGCTGCAGCAGCGCTATTTGATTGGTAGTAAGCGCCGCTGCAGCATCCCCCTCTCCTCCTGTATTGGCTGCCCGGCGCTGCTAAGGATGCTGGGATGCGGTTCCCCAGCATCCACAGCAGCGCCAGGCAACCAATACAGGAGGAGAGGGGGATGCTGCAGCGGCGCTTACTACCAATCAAATAGCGCTGCTGCGGCTCCCTGCTCCCCCTCCCTCCTCCTCCTTCTCACCTCACACAGCCTGCACCGAGAGGAAGCTGCACGAGGAGCCTGTCAGCGGGGAGAAGGTAAGTATATCCCCCCCTCTCTCTCTCTCTCTCTCTCTCTCTCTCTCTCGGACACCGTCTGCCGCAATGTGTAAAATGGGGTCTCGTCTGCCGCAATGTGTAAAATGGGGTCCCGGCTGCCGCAATGTGTAAAAAGGGGTCCCGGCTGCCGCAATGTGTAAAATGGGGTCCCGTCTGCCGCAATGTGTAAAATGGGGTCCCGTCTGCCGCAATGTGTAAAATGGGGTCCCGGCTGCCGCAATGTGTAAAATGGGGTCCCGGCTGCCGCAATGTGTAAAATGGGGTCCCGTCTGCCGCAATGTGTAAAAAGGGGTCCTGGATGCCGCAATGTGTAAAAATGGGGACTGGCTGCCGCAATGTGTAAAAAGGGGGACTGGATGCCGCAATGTGTAAAGAGGGGGACTGGCTGCCGCAATGTGTAAAAATGGGGACTGGCTGCCGTAATGTGTAAAAAGGGGGCCTGGATGCCGCAATGTGTAAAAAGGGGGCCTGGATGCCGCAATGTGTAAAAAGGGGGATTGGCTGCCGCAATGTGTAAAAAGGGGGACTGGCTGCCGTAATGTGTAAAAAGGGGGCCTGGATGCCGCAATGTGTAAAAAGTAGAGATGAGCGCCTGAAATTTTTCGGGTTTTGTGTTTTGGTTTTGGGTTCGGTTCCGCGGCCGTGTTTTGGGTTCGAACGCGTTTTGGCAAAACCTCACCGAATTTTTTTTGTCGGATTCGGGTGTGTTTTGGATTCGGGTGTTTTTTTCAAAAAACACTAAAAAACAGCTTAAATCATAGAATTTGGGGGTCATTTTGATCCCAAAGTATTATTAACCTCAAAAACCATAATTTACACTCATTTTCAGTCTATTCTGAATACCTCACACCTCACAATATTATTTTTAGTCCTAAAATTTGCACCGAGGTCGCTGTGTGAGTAAGATAAGCGACCCTAGTGGCCGACACAAACACCGGGCCCATCTAGGAGTGGCACTGCAGTGTCACGCAGGATGTCCCTTCCAAAAAACCCTCCCCAAACAGCACATGACGCAAAGAAAAAAAGAGGCGCAATGAGGTAGCTGTGTGAGTAAGATTAGCGACCCTAGTGGCCGACACAAACACCGGGCCCATCTAGGAGTGGCACTGCAGTGTCACGCAGGATGGCCCTTCCAAAAAACCCTCCCCAAACAGCACATGACGCAAAGAAAAAAAGGCGCAATGAGGTAGCTGACTGTGTGAGTAAGATTAGCGACCCTAGTGGCCGACACAAACACCGGGCACATCTAGGAGTGGCACTGCAGTGTCACGCAGGATGTCCCTTCCAAAAAACCCTCCCCAAACAGCACATGACGCAAAGAAAAAAAGAGGCGCAATGAGGTAGCTGTGTGAGTAAGATTAGCGACCCTAGTGGCCGACACAAACACCGGGCCCATCTAGGAGTGGCACTGCAGTGTCACGCAGGGTGTCCCTTCCAAAAAACCCACCCCAATCAGCACATGATGCAAAGAAAAAGAAAAGAAAAAAGAGGTGCAAGATGGAATTATCCTTGGGCCCTCCCACCCACCCTTATGTTGTATAAACAAAACAGGACATGCACACTTTAACCAACCCATCATTTCAGTGACAGGGTCTGCCACACGACTGTGACTGATATGACGGGTTGGTTTGGACCCCCCCCAAAAAAGAAGCAATTAATCTCTCCTTGCACAAACTGGCTCTACAGAGGCAAGATGTCCACCTCATCTTCACCCTCCGATATATCACCGTGTACATCCCCCTCCTCACAGATTATCAATTCGTCCCCACTGGAATCCACCATCTCAGCTCCCTGTGTACTTTGTGGAGGCAATTGCTGCTGGTCAATGTCTCCGCGGAGGAATTGATTATAATTCATTTTAATGAACATCATCTTCTCCACATTTTCTGGATGTAACCTCGTACGCCGATTGCTGACAAGGTGAGCGGCGGCACTAAACACTCTTTCGGAGTACACACTTGTGGGAGGGCAACTTAGGTAGAATAAAGCCAGTTTGTGCAAGGGCCTCCAAATTGCCTCTTTTTCCTGCCAGTATAAGTACGGACTGTGTGACGTGCCTACTTGGATGCGGTCACTCATATAATCCTCCACCATTCTATCAATGTTGAGAGAATCATATGCAGTGACAGTAGACGACATGTCCGTAATCGTTGTCAGGTCCTTCAGTCCGGACCAGATGTCAGCATCAGCAGTCGCTCCAGACTGCCCTGCATCACCGCCAGCGGGTGGGCTCGGAATTCTGAGCCTTTTCCTCGCACCCCCAGTTGCGGGAGAATGTGAAGGAGGAGATGTTGACAGGTCGCGTTCCGCTTGACTTGACAATTTTGTCACCAGCAGGTCTTTCAACCCCAGCAGACCTGTGTCTGCCGGAAAGAGAGATCCAAGGTAGGCTTTAAATCTAGGATCGAGCACGGTGGCCAAAATGTAGTGCTCTGATTTCAACAGATTGACCACCCGTGAATCCTTGTTAAGCGAATTAAGGGCTGCATCCACAAGTCCCACATGCCTAGCGGAATCGCTCCGTGTTAGCTCCTCCTTCAATGCCTCCAGCTTCTTCTGCAAAAGCCTGATGAGGGGAATGACCTGACTCAGGCTGGCAGTGTCTGAACTGACTTCACGTGTGGCAAGTTCAAAGGGCATCAGAACCTTGCACAACGTTGAAATCATTCTCCACTGCACTTGAGACAGGTGCATTCCACCTACTATATCGTGCTCAATTGTATAGGCTTGAATGGCCTTTTGCTGCTCCTCCAACCTCTGAAGCATATAGAGGGTTGAATTCCACCTCGTTACCACTTCTTGCTTCAGATGATGGCAGGGCAGGTTCAGTAGTTTTTGGTGGTGCTCCAGTTTTCTGTACGTGGTGCCTGTACGCCGAAAGTGTCCCGCAATTCTTCTGGCCACCGACAGCATCTCTTGCACGCCCCTGTCGTTTTTTAAAAAATTCTGCACCACCAAATTCAAGGTATGTGCAAAACATGGGACGTGCTGGAATTGGCCCAGATTTAATGCACACACAATATTGCTGGCGTTGTCCGATGCCACAAATCCACAGGAGAGTCCAATTGGGGTAAGCCATTCCGCGATGATCTTCCTCAGTTGCCGTAAGAGGTTTTCAGCTGTGTGCGTATTCTGGAAAGCGGTGATACAAAGCGTAGCCTGCCTAGGAAAGAGTTGGCGTTTGCGAGATGCTGCTACTGGTGCCGCCGCTGCTGTTCTTGCGGCGGGAGTCCATACATCTACCCAGTGGGCTGTCACAGTCATATAGTCCTGACCCTGCCCTGCTCCACTTGTCCACATGTCCGTGGTTAAGTGGACATTGGGTACAGCTGCATTTTTTAGGACACTGGTGACTCTTTTTCTGAGGTCTGTGTACATTTTCGGTATTGCCTGCCTAGAGAAATGGAACCTAGATGGTATTTGGTACCGGGGACACAGTACCTCCAACAAGTCTCTAGTTGGCTCTGCAGTAATGATGGATACCGGAACCACGTTTCTCACCACCCAGGATGCCAAGGCCTCAGTTATCCGCTTTGCAGTAGGATGACTGCTGTGATATTTCATCTTCCTCGCAAAGGACTGTTGAACAGTCAATTGCTTACTGGAAGTAGTACAAGTGGGCTTACGACTTCCCCTCTGGGATGACCATCGACTCCCAGCGGCAACAACAGCAGCGCCAGCAGCAGTAGGCGTTACACGCAAGGATGCATCGGAGGAATCCCAGGCAGGAGAGGACTCGTCAGACTTGCCAGTGACATGGCCTGCAGGACTATTGGCATTCCTGGGGAAGGAGGAAATTGACACTGAGGGAGTTGGTGGGGTGGTTTGCGTGAGCTTGGTTACAAGAGGAAGGGATTTACTGGTCAGTGGACTGCTTCCGCTGTCACCCAAAGTTTTTGAACTTGTCACTGACTTATTATGAATGCGCTGCAGGTGACGTATAAGGGAGGATGTTCCGAGGTGGTTAACGTCCTTACCCCTACTTATTACAGCTTGACAAAGGGAACACACGGCTTGACACCTGTTGTCCGCATTTGTGGTGAAATACCTCCACACCGAAGAGCTGATTTTTTTGGTATTTTCACCTGGCATGTCAACGGCCATATTCCTTCCACGGACAACAGGTGTCTCCCCGGGTGCCTGACTTAAACAAACCACCTCACCATCAGAATCCTCCTGGTCAATTTCCTCCCCAGCGCCAGCAACACCCATATCCTCCTCATCCTGGTGTACTTCAACACTGACATCTTCAATCTGACTATCAGGAACTGGACTGCGGGTGCTCCTTCCAGCACTTGCAGGGGGCATGCAAATAGTGGAAGGCGCATGCTCTTCACGTCCAGTGTTGGGAAGGTCAGGCATCGCAAACGACACAATTGGACTCTCCTTGTGGATTTGGGATTTCAAAGAACGCACAGTTCTTTGCGGTGCTTTTGCCAGCTTGAGTCTTTTCAGTTTTCTAGCGAGAGGCTGAGTGCTTCCATCCTCATGTGAAGCTGAACCACTAGCCATGAACATAGGCCAGGGCCTCAGCCGTTCCTTGCCACTCCGTGTGGTAAATGGCATATTGGCAAGTTTACGCTTCTCCTCCGACAATTTTATTTTAGGTTTTGGAGTCCTTTTTTTTCTGATATTTGGTGTTTTGGATTTGACATGCTCTGTACTATGACATTGGGCATCGGCCTTGGCAGACGACGTTGCTGGCATTTCATCGTCTCGGCCATGACTAGTGGCAGCAGCTTCAGCACGAGGTGGAAGTGGATCTTGATCTTTCCCTAATTTTGGAACCTCAACTTTTTTGTTCTCCATATTTTATAGGCAGAACTAAAAGGCACCTCAGGTAAACAATGGAGATGGATGGATTGGATACTAGTATACAATTATGGACGGACTGCCACGGTTAGGTGGTATAAAAAAACCACGGTTAGGTGGTATATATTATAATAATAATACAATTATGGATGGACGGACTGCCTGCCGACTGCCGACACAGAGGTAGCCACAGCCGTGAACTACCGCACTGTACACTGGTTGATAAAGAGATAGTAGTATACTCGTAACAATTAGGATGACACTATGACGACGGTATAAAGAATGGAAAAAAAACCACGGTTAGGTGGTAGGTATATAATAATAAATAATACAATTCTGGTCGGACGGACTGCCTGCCGTGTGCCGACACAGAGGTAGCCACAGCCGTGAACTACCGCACTGTACACTGGTTGATAAAGAGATAGTAGTATACTCGTAACAATTAGGATGACACTATGACGGTATAAAGAATGAAAAAAAAACCACGGTTAGGTGGTAGGTATATAATAATAAATAATACAATTCTGGTCGGACGGACTGCCTGCCGTGTGCCGACACAGAGGTAGCCACAGCCGTGAACTACCGCACTGTACACTGGTTGATAAAGAGATAGTAGTATACTCGTAACAATTAGGATGACACTATGACGGTATAAAGAATGAAAAAAAAAACCACGGTTAGGTGGTAGGTATATAATAATAAATAATACAATTCTGGTCGGACGGACTGCCTGCCGTGTGCCGACACAGAGGTAGCCACAGCCGTGAACTACCGCACTGTACACTGGTTGATAAAGAGATAGTAGTATACTCGTAACAATTAGGATGACACTATGACGGTATAAAGAATGAAAAAAAAACCACGGTTAGGTGGTAGGTATATAATAATAAATAATACAATTCTGGTCGGACGGACTGCCTGCCGTGTGCCGACACAGAGGTAGCCACAGCCGTGAACTACCGCACTATACACTGGTTGATAAAGAGATAGTAGTATACTCGTAACAATTAGGATGACACTATGACGGTATAAAGAATGAAAAAAAAAACCACGGTTAGGTGGTAGGTATATAATAATAAATAATACAATTCTGGTCGGACGGACTGCCTGCCGTGTGCCGACACAGAGGTAGCCACAGCCGTGAACTACCGCACTGTACACTGGTTGATAAAGAGATAGTAGTATACTCGTAACAATTAGGATGACACTATGACGGTATAAAGAATGAAAAAAAAACCACGGTTAGGTGGTAGGTATATAATAATAAATAATACAATTCTGGTCGGACGGACTGCCTGCCGTGTGCCGACACAGAGGTAGCCACAGCCGTGAACTACCGCACTGTACACTGGTTGATAAAGAGATAGTAGTATACTCGTAACAATTAGGATGACACTATGACGGTATAAAGAATGAAAAAAAAACCACGGTTAGGTGGTAGGTATATAATAATAAATAATACAATTCTGGTCGGACGGACTGCCTGCCGTGTGCCGACACAGAGGTAGCCACAGCCGTGAACTACCGCACTGTACACTGGTTGATAAAGAGATAGTAGTATACTCGTAACAATTAGGATGACACTATGACGGTATAAAGAATGAAAAAAAAAACCACGGTTAGGTGGTAGGTATATAATAATAAATAATACAATTCTGGTCGGACGGACTGCCTGCCGTGTGCCGACACAGAGGTAGCCACAGCCGTGAACTACCGCACTGTACACTGGTTGATAAAGAGATAGTAGTATACTCGTAACAATTAGGATGACACTATGACGGTATAAAGAATGAAAAAAAAACCACGGTTAGGTGGTAGGTATATAATAATAAATAATACAATTCTGGTCGGACGGACTGCCTGCCGTGTGCCGACACAGAGGTAGCCACAGCCGTGAACTACCGCACTGTACACTGGTTGATAAAGAGATAGTAGTATACTCGTAACAATTAGGATGACACTATGACGGTATAAAGAATGAAAAAAAAACCACGGTTAGGTGGTAGGTATATAATAATAAATAATACAATTCTGGTCGGACGGACTGCCTGCCGTGTGCCGACACAGAGGTAGCCACAGCCGTGAACTACCGCACTGTACACTGGTTGATAAAGAGATAGTAGTATACTCGTAACAATTAGGATGACACTATGACGGTATAAAGAATGAAAAAAAAACCACGGTTAGGTGGTAGGTATATAATAATAAATAATACAATTCTGGTCGGACGGACTGCCTGCCGTGTGCCGACACAGAGGTAGCCACAGCCGTGAACTACCGCACTGTACACTGGTTGATAAAGAGATAGTAGTATACTCGTAACAATTAGGATGACACTATGACGGTATAAAGAATGAAAAAAAAACCACGGTTAGGTGGTAGGTATATAATAATAAATAATACAATTCTGGTCGGACGGACTGCCTGCCGTGTGCCGACACAGAGGTAGCCACAGCCGTGAACTACCGCACTGTACACTGGTTGATAAAGAGATAGTAGTATACTCGTAACAATTAGGATGACACTATGACGGTATAAAGAATGAAAAAAAAACCACGGTTAGGTGGTAGGTATATAATAATAAATAATACAATTCTGGTCGGACGGACTGCCTGCCGTGTGCCGACACAGAGGTAGCCACAGCCGTGAACTACCGCACTGTACACTGGTTGATAAAGAGATAGTAGTATACTCGTAACAATTAGGATGACACTATGACGGTATAAAGAATGAAAAAAAAACCACGGTTAGGTGGTAGGTATATAATAATAAATAATACAATTCTGGTCGGACGGACTGCCTGCCGTGTGCCGACACAGAGGTAGCCACAGCCGTGAACTACCGCACTGTACACTGGTTGATAAAGAGATAGTAGTATACTCGTAACAATTAGGATGACACTATGACGGTATAAAGAATGAAAAAAAAACCACGGTTAGGTGGTAGGTATATAATAATAAATAATACAATTCTGGTCGGACGGACTGCCTGCCGTGTGCCGACACAGAGGTAGCCACAGCCGTGAACTACCGCACTGTACACTGGTTGATAAAGAGATAGTAGTATACTCGTAACAATTAGGATGACACTATGACGGTATAAAGAATGAAAAAAAAACCACGGTTAGGTGGTAGGTATATAATAATAAATAATACAATTCTGGTCGGACGGACTGCCTGCCGTGTGCCGACACAGAGGTAGCCACAGCCGTGAACTACCGCACTGTACTGTGTCTGCTGCTAATATAGACTGGTTGATATTTAAAGAGATATTAGTAGTATACAACAATACTATACTGGTGGTCAGGCACTGGTCACCACTCCTGCAGCAAAAGTGTGCACTGTTAATTAATATAATTGTACTCCTGGCTCCTGCTAACAACCTGCAGTGCTCCCCAGTCTCCCCCACAATTAATTATAAGCTTTTAATTTATACATTGATGACTGTGCAGCACACTGGGCTGAGCTGAGTGCACACAGACTGAGTCACACTGTGTGACTGACTGTGCTGTGTATCGTTTTTTTTTTCAGGCAGAGAACGGATATAGCAGAGAGAAGTGAACGGATATATTATATTAAATAAAAGTTAACTAGCAACTGCACTGGTCACTGACTGTGGTAAACTAACTCTGTCTGCGACTCTGCACAATCTCTCTCTCTCTATCTAATCTATCTCTATTCTAATGGAGAGGACGCCAGACACGTCCTCTCCCTATCAATCTCAATGCACGAGTGAAAATGGCGGCGACGCGCGGCTCCTTATATAGAATCCGAGTCTCGCGATAGAATCCGAGCCTCGCGAGAATCCGACAGCGTCATGATGACGTTCGGGCGCGCTCGGGTTAACCGAGCAAGGCGGGAAGATCCGAGTCGCTCGGACCCGTGAAAAAAAACATGAAGTTCGGGCGGGTTCGGATTCCGAGGAACCGAACCCGCTCATCTCTAGTAAAAAGGTGGACTGGCTGCCGTAATGTGTAAAAAGGGGGCCTGGATGCCGCAATGTGTAAAAAGGGGGCCTGGCTGCCGCAATGTGTAAAAAGGGGGACTAGCTGCCGCAATGTGTAAAAAGGGGGACGCTGTCTATTGTAATGTATAAAAGGGGCGCTACTGTGCAGCGTAATTTGAATAATGTAGACTACTGTGCACCGTAGTATGAATTGCTATTATTTTGTGGCCACGGCCCTTCCCCATAAAGCCACGCCCCTATAAATTTTTGGCGCGCCTACGGCGCACACTGCCCCTATCTTACATTGGGGGGGCGGCGGCGCCACTATCGTTTCTTGCACACAGCGCTAAAATGCCTAGTTACGGCACTGTCTCTTACTTCCCGATATGTGAGGAAGATAACATTTAACATAGGTACTCTGCAGGTGGGAAATAGGAAAACTATGTAAATTGAATTTTAATAAACCTCCCATAAGGGGATAAAAAGGAGGTTGACATAATGACGTCATTACTGATGCGTGGCTTGCATTGCGTGAACCATAACGGCCAAACAGACAATCAGATCAAAATTTGGATTGCACCTCCAGTGGGTAGAATTTAATAAACTACAAAAATGATCCTGTCACTTTTTACCATATCTACTACAGGTGCTCCTCGGGTATCGCCAAGAACCATGGATTATTTACTTATATTAAGACGTCTCAAATTGACATATCTATAGATTTACCACATTTTTAACACTCATTTATATTTACAACCGTGAAAATCAGAAACTCCCGTGCGAAGAACGGATATAGTAGCTAGTGTTTAATAAAGTATGTTGAATATCTGCAATCATTTGAGGCCTGTTTAGATGTGACAAGGGAATACATATATCACCCAGATGTAAACTGCAGAATGTATCCCCGCAATTACCATCTGCGCCGTGGTGGGATCCATCACAGTCCTTCCTGTCCTGACACAATGTACATATAATGGGAAATCCTTGCAGAGAGACAAGGAGATCGGATTCCACAAGATGAATTCTGTAGCACTTCCAACACTCACAGAGTTACAGGAATCCCTTTTGATGATGTTGTGGATTAGTTCAGTTTGGCACAGATCACAGTATGTTCTTTATGACCTGAAAACATTGGGGCAGGTGTATTAAGCCTGGAGAAGTGATAAAGCAGTGATAAGTGGAAGGTGATAACGCACCAGCCAATCAGCTCCTAACTGTAATTTTTCAAACCTGTAATGATTGGTTGGTGCGTCATCACCTTCCACTTATCACTTCTTTATAACTTCTCCAGGCTTAATACATCTGCTCCAAAGTTTTAATCCTAAATTATATAATGTCATTTTAATTTTTAGGAAAGGAAGGTGATCCACAAATGTTGACTTTCAATTTTGTAGCTTAAACATGAATACATATGTTCCTAAATTAGGTTACATTTAAACTATTTTAATATATTTGTTTCCCCAAAAATATTTTAATGTATTTGTTTCCCCAAAAATATAATTACGTTGTAATCCAAAAAGAAGACAATTTTAGAAAATCACAAGGAAAACAGTGCGTCAGAGAGTTCTACCACTAGACCCATACATCAGCATTATGGGGGTCATTCTGACCCGTTCGCTCGCTGCTGTACGGGGGCGGGCCGCAGCGGCTGTGTGACGTCACACGTAGCCGCTGCGGGCCGGGGAGCGAGGAGTAGCTCCAGGCCAGCACGCTAAAGCTGCGCTGGTCGGGAGCTACTCTTGAAGTGCAAAGGCATCGCCGCTGTGCGATGCCTTTGCACTTCTGGGGGGGGGGGGGTGGACTGAAATGCGGGGCGTCCCACCGCATGTCGGGGAAGTTGATCGTAGCTGTGCTAATTTTAGCACAGCTGCGATCAACTCGGAATGACCCACTATGTCCTTGCAGAATCCTCTAAGTAACAAGTTTTTACCAAGGCTTAGCTATTCTCTTGATGTTTACTCAGTCGGATTGTCCATTAGGAAACCAAGCCTCATACCTATAGTATAGCCAAATCGCTCACTGATTCAGTATTCAGTTAACATACACTTAAAAAAACAATACAATCTTAAATACTTGAAGCAGCAATCCAGTGAAATTATATATATATATATATATATATATATATATATATATATACAGTACCAGTCAAAAGTTTGGACACACTTTCTCATTCAAATGAATGAGAAAGTGTGTTCAAACTTTTGACTGGTACTAATATATATATATATATATATATATATATTATATATACTGTGTCTGTATATATATATATATATATATATATATATATATACTGTATCTATCTATCTATTTATCTATATATATGTATATATTTATTTTTTAGGCTTCTATTAATTATTTATGATTCTGGACTAATATGGCAACCACAGTCACATGGCACATAATGTAGTGAGCAGACAGGCATTTGAAATTCCCTCTGAGCTGTGTTGGCACTGCCATATTTTCCACCTTCTTCCCCTCTGCTATCGCATGATATGCTGAAAGCTATGAGCCTGCAAAAGTTGACTGTGTCTCTGTCTAGCAGCCATATTTGTTTACCCTCCAGAGAGGTTTTGAGAGGTGATAATGATTTGTAGGACAGCTCAAAAAATTTACTTTTAGCTGCATGATGAAAAGGTACTTGGATTCCTATTTAAAGACAGAAATAATCTTTTATGTGGTAGTGCTGCTTTAAATTACAACCATTACAACAGGGTTGAAGTATAACTTGACAGTTTTGTTTAAAAAGAGCACATTGTGGCAAAAATGAATGGATATTAACACTTTCAGTGAGATCTTAACTTCTTTGCAGAGTATTTGTCTTTTGTAGTCCCTTGCCTGCTCCCTGATGTAAAGCAGCAGGTGTAAATCAAATGGAGGCGGAGAGATGCTATATTATCAACCAGCGTTGGGTTAGGCTCTTCTCTGTGCAAGCCTCTGGCTAGTGACAGATGTTAGGGAGGATGCTAATGAATAGAGACTGTTGTCCCCAGCCACTCCTCCCCCTCACTGCTCCCTATTCCTTATGGGATGAAAGCAAAAGCTGAAGTCAGACCCCAGGAGTGGTTGCTTATTAACTAGCACTGCTGTGTGGGGTGGGCAAGCCATTATCAGGGTCATTTGCTCTTTGACTGTCAATAAAGGGAGTTTAAGCAGCATTATTAGTCTTCCTTGATAGTATTTGCTACAGACAGAATTTTCAGTCAGAGTTTTAGTTTTGTGAATGCAATTAATTGCATTGTGCTGCTGCAATGTTCGCATGCGAGTATACTACAATAACAAAGCATTGCCAATTTTCCTGCAAACCCCAGACTTCTACTCATGCAAGACATGGTCGGATTAAGGGCCACATGGGCCTGGAGATGAAAATTTGCAAGGGCCTATACTGAGATGGAGAGGTGCTGTGACCAGTGCTGTGTGGGTGTGGCCAGTGCCACGTGGGCATGTAAACCCTGTACACTATGTGCCCCAATGTCTCCCTAAATACATAAACATAGAAAAATGTGAAAATTTTGTGAGAAAACCACAAAAACTATTTTAATTCTTATGATTTATGATAGTTTGGTCAGCTGTGCACCTGGTCAGCATCCTGCGGCCGTGATGATGGGCCTATTTTTATCTGGAGGCTTGGAGCTGGGGCTCCATCCGCCCCATTGTTAATCTAGCCCTGATGCAAGTACATCTCCTAGAAGCCCAGTGGATAGTATGAAAAGCCCCTGATTATAGTATTACTTTGCCTCTTGTCATGGTCATACTTGTGCCAAATATCTGGGTTCATTACAGTCCTATGCCCTGTATGCCTCAAGTATAATCCACCAATGGGATTTATACACTCTCAGAAAACATCATGCAGGACTCATCATTCATGTATTATTAATACTAGTGATGTGCACCGGCAATTTCTCGGGTTTTGTGTTTTGGTTTTGGGTTCGGTTCCGCGGCCGTGTTTTGGGTTCGAACGCGTTTTGGCAAAACCTCACCGAATTTTTTTTGTCGGATTCGGGTGTGTTTTGGATTCGGGTGTTTTTTTCAAAAAACCCTAAAAAACAGCTTAAATCATAGAATTTGGGGGTCATTTTGATCCCATAGTATTATTAACCTCAATAACCATAATTTCCACTCATTTTCAGTCTATTCTGAACACCTCACACCTCACAATATTATTTTTAGTCCTAAAATTTGCACCGAGGTCGCTGGATGGCTAAGCTAAGCGACACAAGTGGCCAACACAAACACCTGGCCCATCTAGGAGTGGCACTGCAGTGTCAGACAGGATGGCCCTTCAAAAAAATACTCCCCAAACAGCACATGACGCAAAGAAAAAAAGAGGCGCAATGAGGTAGCTGTGTGACTAAGCTAAGCGACCCTAGTGGCCGACACAAACACCTGGCCCATCTAGGAGTGGCACTGCAGTGTCACGCAGGATGGCCCTTCAAAAAAATACTCCCCAAACAGCACATGACGCAAAGTAAAAAAGAGGCGCAATGAGGTAGCTGTGTGACTAAGCTAAGCGACCCTAGTGGCCGACACAAACACCTGGCCCATCTAGGAGTGGCACTGCAGTGTCACGCAGGATGGCCCTTCAAAAAAATACTCCCCAAATAGCACATGACGCAAAGAAAAAAAGAGGCGCAATGAGGTAGCTGTGTGACTAAGCTCAGCGACCCTAGTGGCCGACACAAACACCTGGCCCATCTAGGAGTGTCACTGCAGTGTCACGCAGGATGGCCCTTCAAAAAAATACTCCCCAAATAGCACATGACGCTACGAAAAAAAGAGGCGCAATGAGGTAGCTGTGTGACTAAGCTAAGCGACCCTAGTGGCCGACACAAACACCTGGCCCATCTAGGAGTGGCACTGCAGTGTCACGCAGGATGGCCCTTCAAAAAAATACTCTCCAAACAGCACATGACGCAAAGAAAAAAAGAGGCGCAATGAGGTAGCTGTGTGACTAAGCTCAGCGACCCAAGTGGCCGACACAAACACCTGGCCCATCTAGGAGTGGCACTGCAGTGTCACGCAGGATGGCCCTTCAAAAAAATACTCCCCAAACAGCACATGACGCTAAGAAAAAAAGAGGCGCAATGAGGTAGCTGTGTGACTAAGCTAAGCGACCCTAGTGGCCGACACAAACACCTGGCCCATCTAGGAGTGGCACTGCAGTGTCACGCAGGATGGCCCTTCAAAAAAATACTCCCCAAACAGCACATGACGCAAAGAAAAAAAGAGGCGCAATGAGGTAGCTGTGTGACTAAGCTCAGCGACCCAAGTGGCCGACACAAACACCTGGCCCATCAAGGAGTGGCACTGCAGTGTCACGCAGGACGGCCCTTCAAAAAAATACTCACCAAATAGCACATGACGCTAAGAAAAAAAGAGGCGCAATGAGGTAGCTGTGTGACTAAGCTAAGCGACCCTAGTGGCCGACACAAACACCTGGCCCATCTAGAAGTGTCACTGCAGTGTCACGCAGGATGGCCCTTCAAAAAAATACTCCCCAAACAGCACATGACGCAAAGTAAAAAAGAGGCGCAATGAGGTAGCTGTGTGACTAAGCTAAGCGACCCTAGTGGCCGACACAAACACCTGGCCCATCTAGGAGTGGCACTGCAGTGTCACGCAGGATGGACCTTCAAAAAAATACTCCCCAAACAGCACATGACGCAAAGAAAAAAAGAGGCGCAATGAGGTAGCTGTGTGACTAAGCTCAGCGACCCTAGTGGCCGACACAAACACCTGGCCCATCTAGGAGTGGCACTGCAGTGTCACGCAGGATGGCCCTTCAAAAAAATACTCCCCAACCAGCACATGACGCTACGAAATAAGGAGGCGCAATGAGGTAGCTGTGTGACTAAGCTAAGCGACCCTAGTGGCCGACACAAACACCTGGCCCATCTAGGAGTGGCACTGCAGTGTCACGCAAGATGGCCCTTCAAAATAATACTCCCCAAACAGCACATGACGCAAAGAAAAAAAGAGGCGCAATGAGGTAGCTGTGTGACTAAGCTCAGCGACTCAAGTGGCCGACACAAACACCTGGCCCATCTGGGAGTGGCACTGCAGTGTCACGCAGGATGGCCCTTCAAAAAAATACTCCCCAAACAGCACATGACGCTAAGAAAAAAAGAGGCGCAATGAGGTAGCTGTGTGACTAAGCTAAGCGACCCTAGTGGCAGACACAAAAACCTGGCCCATCTAGGAGTGGCACTGCAGTGTCACGCAGGATGGCCCTTCAAAAAAATACTCCCCAAACAGCACATGACGCAAAGAAAAAAAGAGGCGCAATGAGGTAGCTGTGTGACTAAGCTAAGCGACCCTAGTGGCCGACACAAACACCTGGCCCATCTAGGAGTGGCACTGCAGTGTCACGCAGGATGGCCCTTCAAAAAAATACTCCCCAAACAGCACATGACGCAAAGAAAAAAAGAGGCGCAATGAGGTAGCTGTGTGACTAAGCTAAGCGACCCTAGTGGCCGACACAAACACCTTGCCCATCTAGGAGTGGCACTGCAGTGTCACGCAGGATGGCCCTTCAAAAAAATACTACCCAAACAGCACATGACGCAAAGAAAAAAAGAGGCGCAATGAGGTAGCTGTGTGACTAAGCTAAGCGACCCTAGTGGCCGACACAAACACCTGGCCCATCTAGGAGTGGCACTGCAGTGTCACGCAGGATGGCCCTTCAAAAAAATACTCCACAAACAGCACATGACCCTTCAAAAAAATACTCCCCAAACAGCACATGACGCAAAGAAAAATGAAAGAAAAAAGAGGTGCAAGATGGAATTGTCCTTGGGCCCTCCCACCCACCCTTATGTTGTATAAACAGGACATGCACACTTTAACAAACCCATCATTTCAGCGACAGGGTCTGCCACACGACTGTGACTGAAATGACTGGTTGGTTTGGGCCCCCACCAAAAAAGAAGCAATCAATCTCTCCTTGCACAAACTGGCTCTACAGAGGCAAGATGTCCACCTCATCATCATCGTCCAATTCATCACCCCTTTCACTGTGTACAGCCCCCTCCTCACAGATTATTAATTCGTCCCCACTGGAATCCACCATCTCAGGTCCCCGTGTACTTTCTGGAGGCAATTGCTGCTGGTGAATGTCTCCACGGAGGAATTGATTATAATTCATTTTAATGAACATCATCTTCTCCACATTTTCTGGAAGTAGCCTCGTACGCCGATTGCTGACAAGGTGAGCGGCGGCACTAAACACTCTTTCGGAATACACACTGGAGGGAGGGCAACTTAGGTAGAATAAAGCCAGTTTGTGCAAGGGCCTCCAAATTGCCTCTTTTTCCTGCCAGTATACGTACGGACTGTCTGACGTGCCTACTTGGATGCGGTCACTCATATAATCCTCCACCATTCTTTCAATGGTGACAGAATCATATGCAGTGACAGCAGACGACATGTCAGTAATCGTTGGCAGGTCCTTCAGTCCGGACCAGATGTCAGCACTCGCTCCAGACTGCCCTGCATCACCGCCAGCGGGTGGGCTCGGAATTCGTAGCCTTTTCCTCGCACCCCCAGTTGCGGGAGAATGTGAAGGAGGAGCTGTTGACGGGTCACGTTCCGCTTGACTTGACAATTTTCTCAGCAGCAGGTCTTTGAACCCCTGCAGACTTGTGTCTGCCGGAAAGAGAGATACAAGGTAGGTTTTAAATCTAGGATCGAGCACGGTGGCCAAAATGTAGTGCTCTGATTTCAACAGATTGACCACCCGTGAATTCTGGTTAAGCGAATTAAGGGCTCCATCCACAAGTCCCACATGCCTAGCGGAATCGCTCTGTTTTAGCTCCTCCTTCAATGTCTCCAGCTTCTTCTGCAAAAGCCTGATGAGGGGAATGACCTGACTCAAGCTGGCAGTGTCTGAACTGACTTCACGTGTGGCAAGTTCAAAAGGTTGCAGAACCTTGCACAACGTTGAAATCATTCTCCACTGCGCTTGAGACAGGTGCATTCCACCTCCTTTGCCTATATCGTGGCCAGATGTATAGGCTTGAATGGCCTTTTGCTGCTCCTCCATCCTCTGAAGCATATAGAGGGTTGAATTCCACCTCGTTACCACCTCTTGCTTCAGATGATGGCAGGGCAGGTTCAGGCGTTTTTGGTGGTGCTCCAGTCTTCTGTACGCCGAAAGTGGCCCGCAATTCTTCTGGCCACCGACAGCATCTCTAGCACGCCCCTGTCGTTTTTTAAATAATTCTGCACCACCAAATTGAAGGTATGTGCAAAACATGGGACGTGCTGGAATTTGCCCAGATGTAATGCACGCACAATATTGCTGGCGTTGTCCGATGCCACAAATCCCCCGGAGAGTCCAATTGGGGTAAGCCATTCTGCGATGATCTTCCTCAGTTGCTGTAAGAGGTTTTCAGCTGTGTGCGTATTCTGGAAAGCGGTGATACAAAGCGTAGCCTGCCTAGGAACGAGTTGGCGTTTGCGAGATGCTGCTACTGGTGCCGCCGCTGCTGTTTTTGCAGCGGGAGGCAATACATCTACCCAGTGGGCTGTCACAGTCATGTAGTCCTGAGTCTGCCCTGCTCCACTTGTCCACATGTCCGTGGTTAAGTGGACATTGGGTACAACTGCATTTTTTAGGACACTGGTGACTCTTTTTCTGAGGTCTGTGTACATTCTCGGTATCGCCTGCCTAGAGAAATGGAACCTAGATGGTATTTGGTACCGGGGACACAGTACCTCAATCAAGTCTATAGTTGTCTCTGAAGTATCGATGGATACCGGAACCACGTTTCTCACCGCCCAGGCTGCCAAGGCCTCAGTTATCCGCTTTGCAGCAGGATGACTGCTGTGATATTTCATCTTCCTCGCAAAGGACTGTTGGACAGTCAATTGCTTACTGGAAGTAGTTCAAGTGGTCTTCCGACTTCCCCTCTGGGATGCCGATCGACTCCCAGCAGCAACAACAGCAGCGCCAGCAGCAGTAGGCGTTACACTCAAGGATGCATCGGAGGAATCCCAGGCAGGAGAGGACTCGTCAGACTTGCCAGTGACATGGCCTGCAGGACTATTGGCTTTCCTGGGTAAGGAGGAAATTGACACTGAGGGAGTTGGTGGGGTGGTTTGCGGGAGCTTGGTTACAAGAGGAAGGGATTTACTGGTCAGTGGACTGCTTCCGCTGTCGCCCAAAGTTTTTGAACTTGTCACTGACTTATGATGAATGCACTGCAGGTGACGTATAAGGGAGGATGTTCCGAGGTGGTTAACGTCCTTACCCCTACTTATTACAGCTTGACAAAGGCAACACACGGCTTGACACCTGTTGTCCGCATTTGTGTTGAAATAATTCCACACCGAAGAGCTGATTTTTTTTGTATTTTGACCAGGCATGTCAATGGCCATATTCGTCCCACGGACAACAGGTGTCTCCCCGGGTGCCTGACTTAAACAAACCACCTCACCATCAGAATCCTCCTTGTCAATTTCCTCCCCAGCGCCAGCAACACCCATATCCTCATCCTGGTGTACTTCAACACTGACATCTTCAATTTCACTATCAGGAACTGGACTGCGGGTGCTCCTTCCAGCACTTGTAGGGGTCGCGCAAATGGTGGAAGGCGCAAGCTCTTCCCGTCCAGTGTTGGGAAGGTCAGGCATCGCAACCGACACAATTGGACTCTCCTTGGGGATTTGTGATTTCGAAGAACGCACAGTTCTTTGCTGTGCTTTTGCCACCTTTCTTTTTTCTAGCGAGAGGATGAGTGCTTCCATCCTCATGTGAAGCTGAACCACTAGCCATGAACATAGGCCAGGGCCTCAGCCGTTCCTTGCCACTCCGTGTCGTAAATGGCATATTGGCAAGTTTACGCTTCTCCTCAGATGCTTTTAATTTTGATTTTTGGGTCATTTTTTTACTGATCTTTTGTGTTTTGGATTTTACATGCTCTGTACTATGACATTGAGCATCGGCCTTGGCAGACGACGTTGATGGCATTTCATCGTCTCGGCCATGACTAGTGGCAGCAGCTTCAGCACGAGGTGTAAGTGGATCTTGATCTTTCCCTATTTTTTTAACCTCCACATTTTAATGCGCACAACTAAAAGCCACCACAGGTATACAATGTAGATGGATGGATAGTATAGTATTATATTACTTATGGAGAACGAGTGACGACACAGAGGTAGGTACAGCCGTGGCCTACCGTACTGCTATATATATATAATATACTGTATAATATAATAACGGACCTGGTGGACACTGTCAGCAGACTGCTAAACTAGTATGAAGAAAAAAAAAAGCCACCACAGGTATGCAATGTAGATGGATGGATAGTATAGTGTTATATTACTTATGGACGACGAGTGACGACACACAGGTAGGTACAGCCGTGGCCTACCCAACTGCTATATATATATATATATATATATAATATACTGTATAATAATAACGGACCTGGTGGACACTGTCAGCAGACTGCTAAACTAGTATGAAGAAAAAAAAAGCCACCACAGGTATACAATGTAGATGGATGGATAGTATAGTATTATATTACTTATGGACGACAACTGACGACACAGAGGTAGGTACAGCCGTGGCCTACCGTACTGCTATATATATATAATATACTGTATAATATAATAACGGACCTGGTGGAAACTGTCAGCAGACTGCTAAACTAGTATGAAGAAAAAAAAATCCACCACAGGTATACAATGTAGATGGATGGATAGTATAGTATTATATTACTTATGGAGGACGAGTGATGACACAGAGGTAGGTACAGCCATGGCCTACCGTACTGCTATATATATATATAATATACTGTATAATTATAACGGACCTGGTGGACACTGTCAGCAGACTGCTAAACTAGTATGAAGAAAAAAAAAGCCACCACAGGTATACAATGTAGATGGATGGATAGTATAGTATTATATTACTTATGGACGACGACTGACGACACAGAGGTAGGTACAGCCGTGGCCTACCGTACTGCTATATATATATAATATACTGTATAATATAATAACGGACCTGGTGGACACTGTCAGCAGACTGCTAAACTAGTATGAAGAAAAAAAAAGCCACCACAGGTATACAATGTAGATGGATGGATAGTATAGTATTATATTACTTATGGAGGACGAGTGACGACACAGAGGTAGGTACAGCCGTGGCCTACCGTACTGCTATATATATATATATATATATATATATATAATATACTGTATAATAATAACGGACCTGGTGGACACTGTCAGCAGACTGCTAAACTAGTATGAAGAAAAAAAAGCCACCACAGGTATACAATGTAGATGGATGGATAGTATAGTATTATATTACTTATGGACGACGACTGACAACACAGAGGTAGGTACAGCCGTGGCCTACCGTACTGCTATATATAATATACTGTATAATAATAACGGACCTGGTGGACACTGTCAGCAGACTGCTAAAATAGTATGAAGAAAAAAAAAGCCACCACAGGTATACAATGTAGATGGATGGATAGTATAGTATTATATTACTTATGGACGACGACTGACGACACAGAGGTAGGTACAGCCGTGGCCTACCGTACTGCTATATATATATAATATACTGTATAATATAATAACGGACCTGGTGGACACTGTCAGCAGACTGCTAAACTAGTATGAAGAAAAAAAAAGCCACCACAGGTATACAATGTAGATGGATGGATAGTATAGTATTATATTACTTATGGAGGACGAGTGACGACACAGAGGTAGGTACAGCCGTGGCCTACCGTACTGCTATATATATATATATAATATACTGTATAATAATAACGGACCTGGTGGACACTGTCAGCAGACTGCTAAACTAGTATGAAGAAAAAAAAGCCACCACAGGTATACAATGTAGATGGATGGATAGTATAGTATTATATTACTTATGGACGACGACTGACGACACAGAGGTAGGTACAGCCGTGGCCTACCGTACTGCTATATATATATATATATATAATAAGATTTTACTCACCGGTAAATCTATTTCTCGTAGTCCGTAGTGGATGCTGGGGACACCGTAAGGACCATGGGGATTAGCGGCTCCGCAGGAGACTGGGCACAACTAAAGAAAGCTTTAGGACTACCTGGTGTGCACTGGCTCCTCCCACTAAGACCCTCCTCCAGACCTCAGTTAGGATACTGTGCCCGGAAGAGCTGACACAATAAGGAAGGATTTTGAATCCCAGGTAAGACTCATACCAGCCACACCAATCACACCGTATAACTCGTGATACTATACCCAGTTAACAGTATGATAACAACTGAGCCTCTCAACAGATGGCTCAACAATAACCCTTTAGTTAGGCAATAACTATATACAAGTATTGCAGACAATCCGCACTTGGGATGGGCGCCCAGCATCCACTACGGACTACGAGAAATAGATTTACCGGTGAGTAAAATCTTATTTTCTCTAACGTCCTAAGTGGATGCTGGGGACTCCGTAAGGACCATGGGGATTATACCAAAGCTCCCAAGAGTGCGGGTGACTCTGCAGCACCGAATGAGCAAACTCAAGGTCATCCTCAGCCAGGGTATCAAACTTGTAGACTCTTGCAAGAGTGTTTTAACCCGACCAAGTAACAGCTCGGCAAATTTGTAAAGCCGAGACCCCTCGGGCAGCCGCCCAAGAAGAGCCCACTTTCCTCGTGGAATGGGCTTTCACAGATTTAGGGTGCGTCAGTCCAGCCGCAGAATGTGCAAGTTGAATCGTGCTACAGATCCAGCGAGCCATAGTCTGCTTAGAAGCAGGAGCACCCAGCTTGTTGGGTACATACAGGATAAATAGCGAGCCAGTTTTCCTGACTCCGGCCGTCCTGGAAACATATACTTTTCAGGGCCCTGACTACGTCCAGAAACTTGGAATCCTCCAAGTCCCAAGTAGCCGCAGGCACCACAATAGGTTGGTTCACATGAAAAACTGCTACCACCTTAGGAAGGAATTGGGAACGAGTCCTCAATTTCGCCTTATCCATATAAAATACAGATAAGGGCTTTTGACAAAGCCGCCAATTCTGATACACGCCTGGCCGACGCCAAGGCCCACAGCATGACCACTTTCCACGTGAGGTATTGTAGCTCCACGGATTTAAGTGGCTCAACTCAATGCGACTTCAGGAAATCCAACACTACGTTGAGATCCCACGGTGCCACTGGAGGCACAAACGGGGGCTGACTATGCAGCACTCCCTTAACAAAAGTCTGAACTTCAGGCAGTGAAGCCAGTTCTATTTTGGAAGAAAATCGATAGAGCCGAAATCTGGGCCTTAATGGAACCCAATTTTAGGCCCATAGTCACCTCTGACTTGTAGGAAGTGCAGAAAGCGACCTAGCTGAAATTCCTCACAGCACTCACAGCACGCAACCTATTTCCGCCATATGCGGTGATAATGGTTTGCGTTCACTTCTTTCCTAGCTTTAAATAGCGTAGGGATAACTTCCTCCGGAATGCCCTTTTCCTTCAGGATCCGGCGTTCAACCGCCATGCCGTCAAACACAGCCGTGGTACGTCTTGGAACAGACAGGCCCCCTGCTGCAGCAGGTCCTGTCTGAGCGGCAGAGGCCATGGGTCCTCTGAGATCATTTCTTGGAGTTCTGGGTACCAAGCTCTTCTTGGCCACCCGGAACTTCTTACTCCTCTCCTTCTTATTATTCTCATTACCCTGGGTATGAGAGGCAGAGAAGGGAACACATACACCGACTGGTACACCCACGGTGTTACCAGAGCGTCCACAGCTATCGCCTGAGGGTCCCTTGACCTGGCGCAATATCTTTGTAGCTTTTTGTTGAGGCGGGACGCCATCCTGTCCACCTGTGGCCTTTCCCCACGGTGTACAATCATTTGGAAGACTTCTGGATGAAGTCCCCACTCTCTCGGGTGGAGGTCGTGTCTACTGAGAAAGTCTGCTTCTCAGTTGTCCACTCCGGGAATGAACACTGCTGACAGTGCTAACACATGATTTTCCGCCCATCGGAGAATCCTTGTGGCTTCTGCCATCACCATCCTGCTTCTTGTGCCACCCTGTCGGTTTACATGAGCGACCGCCGTGATGTTGTCTGACTGGATCAGCACCGGCCGGTGTTGAAGCAGGGGTCTAGCCTGACTTAGGGCATTGTAAATGGCCCATAGTTCCAGAACATTTATGTGTAGGGAAGTCTCCTGACTTTTCCATAGGCCTTGGAAGTTTCTTCCCTGTGTGACTGCCCCCCAGCCTTGAAGGCTGGCATCCGTGGTCACCAGGACCCAGTCCTGTATGCCGAATCTGCAGCCCCCTAGAAGATGAGCACTCTGCAGTCACCACCACAGCGACACCCTGGCCCTTGGAGACAGGGTTATCTGCCGATGCATCTGAGGATGCGACCCGGACCACTTGTCCAACAGATCCCACTGGAAGATCCTTGCATGGGACTTGGCGAATGGAAATTCTTCGTAAGAAGCTACCATCTTTCCCAAGGCTCGCGTGCATAGATGCACCGATACCTGTATTTGTATTAGGAGGTCTCCGTCTAGAGACGCCAACTCCTTGGACTTCTCCTCCGGGAGAAACCCTTTTTATCCTGTTCTGTGTCCAGAACCATACCCAGGAACAGTAGACGCGTCGTAGGAACCAGCTGCGACTTTGGAATATTCAGAATCCAGCCGTGCTGTTGTATCACTTCTCGAGATAGTGCTACTCCGACGAACAACTGCTCCCTGGACCTCGCCTTTATAAGGAGATTGTCCAAGTACGGGATAAGTACTTCGGCCATTACCTTGGTAAATACCCTCGGTGCCGGGGACAGACCCACGGCAACGTCTGGAATTGGTAATGACAATCCTGTACCACAATTTTGAGGTACACCTGGTGACGAGGGTAAATAGGGACATGCAGGTAAGTATCCTTGATGTCCAGTGATACACTGAAATTTTCCAGGCTTGCAATAATCGCCCTGAGCGATTCCATTTTGAACTTGAACCTTCGTATATAAGTGTTGAAGGATTTCAATTTTAGAATGGGTCTCACCGAACCGTCTGGTTTCGGTACCACAACATTTTGGAATAGTAACCCCGGCCTTGTTGAAGGAGGGGTACCCTGATTTCACCTGCTGGAAGTACAGCTTGTGAATTGCCGCCAGTACTACCTTTCTCCGAGGGCAGCAGGCAAGGCTGATGTAAGGCAACGGCGAGGGGGAGTCGTCTCGAACTCCAGCCTGTATCCCTGTGATACTACTTGCAGAACCTAGGGATCCACCTGTGGGCAAGCCCACTGATCCCTGCAGTTCCCGATACGCGCCCCCACCGCACCTGTCTCCACCTGTGGAGCCCCAGCGTCATGCGGTGGACTCAGAGGAAGCGAGGGAAGATATTTGATCCTGGAACTGGCTGACTGGTGCAGCTTTTTCCTTCTTCCCTTGTCTCTGTGCAGAAAGAAAGCGCCTTTGACCCGCTTGCTTTTCTGAAGCCGAAAGGACTGTACCTGAAAATACGGTGCTTTCTTTAGGCTTTTGTGAGGAAACCTGAGGTAAAAAATTTTCTTCCCAGCTGTTGCTGTGGATACGAGGTCCCAGAGACCATCCCCAAACAATTCCTCACCCTTATAAGGCAGAATCTCCATGTGCCTTTTAAATGCAGTATCATCTGTCCACTGCCGGGTTTCTACTACCCTCCTGGCAGAATGGACATTGCATTAATTCTGGATGCCAGCCGGCAAATATCCCTCTGTGCATCCTTTATATATAAGACAACGTCTTAAATATGCTCAATGTTAGCAAAATATTATCCCTGTCTTAGCGTATTAATATTATCTGACAGGGTGTCAGACCACGCTGCAGCAGCACTATTTATGCTGAGGCAATTGCAGGTTTCAGTATATAACCTGAGTGTGTAAATACAGACTTCAGGATCGCCTCCTGCTTTTTATCAGCAGGTTCCTTCAAGGTGGCCGTATCCTAAGACGGCAGTGCCACCTTTTGACAAACGTGTGAGCGCCTTATCCACCCTAAGGGATATCTCCCAACGTGACCTATCCTCTGGCGGGAAAGGGTACGCCATCAGTAACTTTTTAGAAATTACCAGTTTCTTATCGGGGGAAACCACGCTTCTTTACACACTTCATTCATTCATCTGATGGGGGAACAAAACACTGGCTGTTTTTTCTCCCCAAAAAATAAAAACCCCTTTTATGTGGTACTTGGGTTCATGTCAGAAAATGCATAACACATTTTTTCATTGCCGAGATCATGTAACGGATGTTCCTAGTGGATTGTGTATATGTCTCAACCTCGTCGACACTGGAGTCAGACTCCGTGTCGACATCTGTGTCTGCCATCCGAGGTAACGGGCGTTGTTTGAGCCCCTGATGGCCTTTGAGACGCCTGGGCAGACGCGGGCTGAGAAGCCGGCTGTCCCACAGCTGTTACGTCATCCAGCCTTTTATGTAAGGAGTTGACACTGTCGGTTAATACCTTCCACCTATCCATCCACTCTGGTGTCGGCCCCAGAGGGGGCGACATCTCAATTATCGGCCTCTGCTCCGCCTCCACGTAACCTTCCTCCTCCAACATGTCGACACAGCCGTACCGACACACCGCACACACACAGGGAATGCTCTGACTGAGGACAGGACCCCACAAAGTCCTTTGGGGAGACCGAGAGAGAGTATGCCAGCACACACCAGAGCGCTATATAATGCAGGGATTAACACTATAACTGAGTGATTTTTCCCCAATAGCTGCTTGTATACATATATTGCGCCTAAATTTAGTGCCCCCCCTCTCTTTTTAACCCTTTGAGCCTGAAAACTACAGGGGAGAGTCTGGGGAGCTGTCTTCCAACTGCACTGTGAAGAGAAAATGGCGCCAGTGTGCTGAGGGAGAAGCCCCGCCCCCTTTTCGGCGGACTTTCTCCCGCCTTTTCTGTGATACTGGCAGGGGTAATTTTACATCTATATAGCCTCTGGGACTATATAGGATGTATATTTTGCCAGCCAAGGTGTTATTTATTGCCCTCAGGGCGCCCCCCCCCCCCCCCCCCCAGCGCCCTGCACCCATCAGTGACCGAAGTGTGAGGTGTACATGAGGAGCAATGGCGCACAGCTGCAGTACTGTGCGCTACCTTGGTGAAGACCGAAGTCTTCTGCCGCCGATTTTCCGGACCTTCTTCGTGCTTCTGGCTCTGTAAGGGGGACGGCGGCGCGGCTCCGGGAACGAACACCAAGGTCGGGTCCTGCGGTCGATCCCTCTGGAGCTAATGGTGTCCAGTAGCCTAAGAAGCCCAAACTACCACCTGTTAGGTAGGTTCGCTTCTTCTCCCCTTAGTCCCTCGCTGCAGTGAGTCTGTTGCCAGCAGATCTCACTGAAAATAAAAAACCTAAATATACTTTCTTTCTAGGTGCTCAGGAGAGCCCCTAGTGTGCATCCAGCTCGGCCGGGCACAAGAATCTAACTGAGGTCTGGAGGAGGGTCTTGGTGGGAGGAGCCAGTGCACACCAGGTAGTCCTAAAGCTTTCTTTAGTTGTGCCCAGTCTCCTGCGGAGCCGCTAATCCCCATGGTCCTTACGGAGTCCCCAGCATCCACTTAGGACGTTAGAGAAATATAATATACTGTATAATAATAACGGACCTGGTGGACACTGTCAGCAGACTGCTAAACTAGTATGAAGAAGAAAAAAGCCACCACAGGAGTGTTTTTCAGGCAGACAAACGTATACTGGACTGGTGGTCACTGTCAGCAAAACTGTGCACTGTACTCCTGCTATAACTGCTCCCCAGTCCCCACAATTAGGCAGTGTGAGCAGTGCACTCAGCACAGATATATCATGCAGCAGTGCAGCACACTGAGCACAGATATGGTGGAGCGTTTTTTTTCAGGCAGAGAAACAACGGATTAAACTCACTGGTGGTATTATAATCAAAACTCTGCACTGTACTCCCTAACAGCTGCTCCCCGTACCCAATCCTCCCCACAATTATAACTAAGTCACTCTTTTCTACTATAACGGAGAGGACGCCAGCCACGTCCTCTCCCTATCAATCTCAATGCACGTGTGAAAATGTTGGCGACGCGCGGCTGCTTATATAGAATCCGAATCTCGCGAGAATCCGACAGCGGGATGATGACGTTCGGGCGCGCTCGGGTTAGCCGAGCCATACGGGAGAATCCGAGTATGGCTCGGACCCGTGTAAAAAGGCTGAAGTTCGGGGGGGTTCGGTTTCCGAGAAACCGAACCCGCTCATCACTAATTAATACAGTAGGTTTTCTTTTACCACAACGTTACAGATTCAGACAGTGGTGCAAGTGGGGAGGGGCAGATACACATATGACCCCCACAGTGCCAGATACACGTTGCCCCACAGTGCCAGATACACGAATGCCCCACAGTGCCAGATAAACGAATGCCCCACAGTGTGGTGTGGGCCAAACATGGCTGAACTAGATTCCCTGACGAAGGCCGCAACGGGCCGATACGCGTTGGAAACACATCACCAAGCTATCACAGAGTACTTCAGTCATTTACTTTAACCTTAACAGAGCCTCAAGAGAGAGAGAAACGAAGATGGGCGAGGAAGAACAGCCGCCTCACTGAAGGAAAACGCTGCGGCCACGTGACCTAAACACGTGACCAGAACAACCCGGAAGCAAGAGGAGGACAGCGCCGCTGAAGAAGAACGCAGCAGGCCGCCGGCTAGAGGATACAAGACGGAGCTACGAGGACAAGGTAAGGGACTCTGTAGGATAGGAGAAGACACGGCAGACAGCCCAATAGGGCTAGAAGCAGTTGTCTTCCTCCCTCTCCAAGACGGTGACCGTATCATTACAACAACATCCTTTCTTTGTATTAAAAGTAATTGTCTATTTGGCGCACCTAACCCTGCCTTTTCCCAGGTATACATTGCCCCCCACAGTGCCAGGTATACATTGCCCCCCACAGTGCCAGGTATACATTGCCCCCCACAGTGCCAGATATACATTGCCCCCCACAGTGCCAGATATACATTGCCCCCCACAGTGCCAGGTATACATTGCCCACAACAGTGCCAGATATACATTGCCCACAACAGTGCCAGATATACATTGCCCACAACAGTGCCAGATATACATTGCCCGCCATAGTGCCAGGTATACATTGCCCCCCACAGTGCCAGGTATACATTGCCCCCCACAGTGCCAGATATACATTGCCCCCCACAGTGCTGCATCCCCCCCCCTTCCCCAGCTCACCGTTGCTGCTGCTGTTGTTTGGTCTCCCGTGTGTGAGGGGAGGAGAGCGCAGCCTGCGCCTCTCCTTCCCCTCAGTCTCCGGCGGGTGAGTTCAATATTCAGCGCCAATCCGTGAGCCAATCAAAGCTCCGCGAGCTCTGATTGGCTCACGGGCGGTGCTGATTTGAACGAAGACACTGAGGGCAGGAGAGGCGCAGGCTGCGCTCTCCTCCCCTCACATCAGCGGTAGCAAGCGGCGGCCCGTCGGTGTGGGTACGGCGTACCCACGGCGAAATTCTTAAGGGTACGCCGTACCCACCCGTACCCGCATACTTGCACCGCTGGATTCAGATCAAATGACAAAGATGTGTACATTTACAGAGGTTAATAAAGAAATCAATGAAATTGTGCTGTGGAAAGGCTTGATTGATCATTGATGTGGAATTTATTTACAGCCAGGGGCAAATAAATGTCTGCACAGTTTTAAAGTGAACTAATTGCATATATACAGTATGAATGCATAGCTGACGCTGCCAGTAGTCTGGATTGTCACGGGACAATCTAAATTTTACCAGCTATAAATGGCATGGCTGGCCTACTTACAAAGGCTCATGATTTGTGTGGAATAGGCCTGGAATGGCTGGATCAAGGCACGGTTTAAGCTACTCAAGGGCTTTGCCCACCATGTCCCAACCTTGAAATTAGGATGTCCAGATGTATGTGTACTTATGTTGGTATGTTTATATACATGGGTGTATAAAAAGAACATATTGTGTGTGTGCAAGGGCGGGGGGGGGGGGGGGCAGCTCTGAGCAGCGTGCCCCCAGCTTGAACTCCTTTCAGCCTACTTGCAACCCCGTACACACTGTGCTAAAATAGCTTAGTGTGCATGGGTTTCTAGGGGATCAGGAGGTCGGGCCGTCAAATGTTAAATAGTACATAAGGAGGGTCATTCGGGTGAGCCCATCAGAGTACGGCAGTAATTTTTGGTACTTTGCACGTGACCCATTCTGCGCATGGGCGAACGGGTCCTGTGGCATTGGATGCAGGCTGGCATCAGACTGTCGTTGATTGACATGTCTGATGCTGTTTGAGGGGCAGGGAGGGGATGGCGATGGCCTCCATTTATGCAAACGGAGGTGTGCCACTGCTGTTTAGAGGGTAGGAAGAGGCCAGGGATCTCCTTGGTAGGCTGGAGATTTCCCGGCCTATGCGACGGGCGGCTTGTGCGTCACCATGGGTGCTGCAAGCCGCCCAATGGTGGGTGCTTTGATCCGATGCTGCGTCCCAGGATGCAGCTCAGATCACTAGTCCAGCAGGAATCGTCTGCATGTAATAGTCGCCTCCTGCTGCATCACCATACAGCGTTATCACTGCTGCTTCCAAGGAAGCATCAGTGATAGCTAATCCAACCAGTGACGCACACCTGACTGACCCTCATGATGCGAACTCCCGATCCCAGCTGTTGCAGGAGAGTTAAAGGCTGTTTATCGGCTAACACTCTTGCAACGGTACAGTGTACACCAGGGGTGGGCAATTATTTCAGCTGGGGGGCCGCTTAACACTTCCAGCGAATATTCGAGGGCCACACACAAAATACTCAAAGAGAGTCCCCTTTTTACACATTACGGCAGACAGCGTGCCCTTTTTTTACACATTACGGCAGATAGCGTCCCCCTTTTTACACATTAAGGCAGACAGCATCCCTTTTTACACATTACAGCAGACAGCGTCCCCTTTTTACACATTACAGCAGACAGCGCCCCTGTTTTTACACATTACGGCAGACATCATCCCCTTTTTACACATTACGGCAGACAGCGTGCTCTTTTTACACATTATGGCAGATAGCGTCCCCCTTTTTACACATTAAGGCAGACAGCATCCCTTTTTACACATTACAGCAGACAGCGTCCCCTTTTTACACATTACGGCTGACAGCGTCCCCTTTTTACACATTACGGCAGACATCGTCCCCCTTTTTACACATTACAGCAGACAGCGCCCCCGTTTTTACACATTACGGCAGACATCATCCCCTTTTTACACATTACGGCAGACAGCGTCCCCTTTTTACACATTACGGCAGACATCGTCCCCCTTTTTACACATTACGGCAGACATCGTCCCCCTTTTTACACATTACGGCAGACATCGTCCCCCTTTTTACACATTACGGCAGACAGTGCCCCCGTTTTTACACATTACGGCAGACATCATCCCCCTTTTTACACATTACGGCAGACATCGTCCCCCTTTTTACACATTACGGCAGACATCGTCCCCCCTTTTTTACATATTATGGCAGACAGCGTCCCCTTTTTACACATTAAGGCAGACAGTCCCTTCCCCCCCTTCCCCCCCCTCCCCTAAACCCATATTGCAGTTTTTAACTCCGCGGCCTCCCCACCCCTAAACCTATATGGCAGCTGAAGCGCTGATCCAGGGGCTGGCTGGACAGGGGGTTTACCTGTTTGTCACAGTGGCAGACGATCCCCACTGTCCGATGATCCGCACTGCTGCTGCTGCTGCCGCCTGGAGTCACTGCTGATGTGGCCTCTCCTGCTCCCGCTCGCTGGCCACCGCTTCTTCTCCTCACTCAGCCGCCGCTCCTGCTCTCTGCAGTGCCCGCCCCCCCGTGCCGCCCAGCGCGCGCATGGTAACAGAGGAAATCCCGGTCAGCTGACCCTGTGACGTGACCGGGATTTCCTCAGCGGCGCCGCGTCTGAGAGCAGTGCAATGACAAGCGGCCTGTCGGGCCGCTTGTCATTGCACTCTGGTGGGGCACAGCGGGCCAGGCACGATCGGTCCGCGGGCCGCATGTTGCCCACCCCTAGTGTACACACCTATACAATGGTTGGCACAATCACCCGATATCGGGAGAACGGGCTGGCGATTGTATAGGTGTGTACCCAGCTTTACACTGATGTAAGGAGCTGGGCGTTTCTTTCTATATATTGAGTAGTTATGCTGGTATATTGTGTTATGCAGACAGTGCAAAAATGTATGTTACTTTAAGGAATAAGAGTTAAAGAAGATGAATTTAGTGGGATTCCTTCCATTGCAGAAGGACACATAGTCATTTCCACTCTCCAAAATACACTAGAATAAGGAACGGTTATCATCCTATATTTATATTGAACAAAATTTTGAACCCTTCAGTTGCAATAATAAAAATAAAAGCTGTCCGAATGTCCTCTTTCACATTAAATTTAATTAATTAATGCGGCTGAAACAAATTATAAGGAGAAATAAAAAATTATAAACATTATCGGTATTGGTGAGTCAGGGATTTTTACATGCGTTTTTTTTCTCAATTCCCAGATGGATCATCGATGTCCACCGTTTGACAGATTAATCCTGTGGAATTGGGGAATACTCCTGATATATTTCCCACATAACACAGATGAGTATTTTGAGATCCATACTCAATATTTACTATTATTGGTACTACGTGCGATCCGATTAATATACTACAGCACTCACACACACATTTCATTTAAAGAAAAATATACTAAAATAATAAACATAAGCAGGACGTAGGTTTTAATTTTAATCACAAATTTTTATTATATTCACACTCAGAGCCGGCCTTAGGCATAGGCAAACTAGGCAAATACCTAGGGCATTTGGTATGCTTAGGGGCACCAGCAGCTTCTACTGATTAAAATGATATGCGGCATGCCTATATTCTGTGTGTGACTCCGGCTGTATCTGCATACGAAATGCTACGTGTATTCCTGGAAATCACTGTAATGTAGCATTTCGTATGCAGATACAGCCGCAAGTAAGTAGCATTTTCATAAACAATGGCGCCAGACGTTAGCAGAGCTGCCAGCTGACTCATGCCAGGCATCTCCTGCAGAACTAGTGGCGGTGCTAGGGGGCACCAGCCAAAATCTTGCCTAGGGCATCATAATGGTTAGGGCCGACTCTGTTCACACTACTCTATTGTCTTTAATGTTTTAACAATATTTTGCTGGCACTATGGTCATATGTACTGTATCTATTTCAAAAAGGATTAATACATGAATAATTATATTTCATTATTTTTGTACGATACCCTAAGAGACAAGTCTTTTCCGCCTTGGTTGTAAAATTTGTGCAGGTTTTATATTTTAATTATATATCCTGTTGCCTGCGGCAGATGGCTTGAATATAAGCATACTCCTCTATTACATACTATTAAGAAAGAAAATACATTGCCAGTCAAATAAAGGGAGATCCTAAGTAGATCGCCCCCTATGTCACCTTCCTTTTCTTTGTTAGCGGACCTTTACAGCTGGGATAAACAGTGAAAATATTTAGAAGACATTATCTTTGCTCACTAGTGATCTTCACCTAGTTGGTGACTTCTGTGTTTGGAGAGCTCAGTCACTGCCTACAATCTACTCTTACTGCACCCACAGGTCAGCAGGCAGCCAGTCCTAGAAGAAGGGAATCAAGGCTGAGCCTTTAATCCTTGTGAGTAAAAAGAGGGGACCGTTCAGCCAGTCTGGAGACTTTCCAGGTCCCAAAAATATTTACAGGGCTGTTGAGAATTGTTCCCTTACACAGTTTGTCTTGGCCCTCGGGGCTTAGACTAACACAGAGATTTACATTCTCACTTAAGGCGCATTCACAGGATATTTTTAACCCAGTTCAACTCAAGTCAACTCTTCTGCCAAGAAAATGTTTTATATTTAGAGATTTTTTTGTGTGCTGTCAGCTGAAATGTTGCTCTGCTTATCAGCGATGTTGGACCCACAGGATGACTTCATCACGGTCAGCTCTCTATGCGAGCATACTTTGTTTTACTAATCCAAGAAATGCCATGGGTGAATCCTTTGGGGAATTTGGAGTTTGGAGATAGAAACAGGCATTGAAGCAATACAATCTCCTTTAGCTATGAATACTTGGAAATAAAACAGTAACCTTTGTCTGTTATCACTGAACTCAGAATGTGTAGATGCAGCGGGTTTGCACGGAGAACGACTCATGGGAGACAGGTTTGGCTGTGCTCACGATGATCGTCCTTCTATGGGAGTCCTCTTCACTTAATTTGACCCCCTGAATTTTTATTTTTTAATCAATCCCCCCCCCTCCTATGATTCTCATTACATATACAGTAGAAACTTTTTGTTATATATATTATTTTATGTTTCTGTGTTGTTATGTTTGCTTTAACATACTGATATACAATAGTCTCTTCTACCTTAATTAATTCCAGATTAATTCCAAATCAGATTAATGAAACATTTCTATTAACATTTTTTATTAAGAAACACCCATCCCAGTTGCCAATTCTTGTCCAAATTAAGGGCATGTCTCCCTTGGATCCACTCTATGGGGAAGATGTATTAAATCTTGGAGGGAGAAGTACCAGCCAATCAGCTTCTAACTGCTATTTTATAGTCTGTAAAATGTCAGGAAATTATTGGTTGGTTTTCTCTCTCTCTCTCTCTCTCTCTCTCCAAGGCTTGATGCACCCCCCCCCCCCCCGTTAACTGTACTATCGGGGTCCAGGTCCATTCTTTGGGAGCCTGACACTGTATGTGAGTAGGCTGCAGCCATTGGCCTACAAACGCTGCAACCATTATTATGCATCTTCAGGCCGATGATTTTTGATAACCCAACGAAATCTATATTATTACTTTTTTTATAATATTGAACCGTAGTCATAAATGACTAGTCTGTTGCCGCCCTAGCACATGGCTAATTGAAACGTTTTCTAAAATCAGTTTGCTATCTTTCCGTCTTCTGTGCTTTTCAGACTTGGTTTTATATCATTGTGTGTTAGGTGTTGTTACAAAGCTGACCCGTAGCGCTCAACAGAGCTATGTCATACCCCAGAATAAAAATAGAATAATAGAAAATAACTCTGAATGATGATACAAAGATATAAACTTCAAACAGAGGATAGAACTCTAAAGAAATGGTGCAGGAGGGTGTGTACAAACCAACACATTCAAGTGATCTAAACGTTAAAAAAAAATAGGATGTTTTCAAAATTCAGGGAAGGTTCAAAAGAATATTGACTCTTCCTTTCTACTGAACACAAACACGCCATATTGCATTCTTTTTAATTATTGGATATTAATAGAATATAGCAGTAATGATTAAATTAGCTTTTTATAGTTGTAAATACAGTAAGCACACATTTTATGTGTTACAGATTTATGTGATAAAAGTACACACTGCTAATAAACCAAACTGAACTGGAAAGAAATCATAAAAATTCCTTGAATCTGTTTGTTATTTCTTTGATGAAGTGACTCTTGACTTCTATTCCAGAAACATAACAGTGCCGGCATATTTATTTCAGAAAGTCCAAAAACCATTTAAACTGTCATTGATGCAGCAGTGCTGCAAAACTAAGAAAATATGGAGATGAAAGGTAAGGTGTGACTGTGTCTGGCTTTTATGTCTTTGGTGTAAATCAACCATTCAATCCTTATCATCCTTTCTTACTCCAGAAAGAACAGCGCCTTGTAATGTTGAGAAGCATCATAAAAAGGTGACTAAAAGCATTTGTTTGTGACTAATTCAATTTTCTGCCTTGACTTAATGGAAAAACAAGGTGCTGAGAATGGCTTAAATCAGGGTCAGCAGCGGGTGAAGGGAAATCTTGTGTCAGTGGAGGCAATTTACCCTATGTAACGTTACCCACTTTCCTGTTATTGAACACCTCTGGAGTCCAGTGGGGCATGCAATATTTTTATTATATGGAGTATTACCTCCAATATCAATTTTGTGACCCCCTTGCGACGACGTGAACAGCGCATGCAGGGCACAATGAATCACCTAGTAGGTGTTGTGGTTGGCGGAGTGGTGGGTGTGGGGGAGACACGGATGGGGGAGGGGCGGTTGCGGGGGAGACACGGATGGGGAGGGGCGGGTGCAGGGGAGACAAGGATGGGGGGAGGGGTGGGTGCGGGGGTGCTGCGGGTGGGACAGATGCGGGGGTGCCGTGGGTGGGGGAAGGGCGGGTGCATGTGTTCCGCGGGTGGGGGAAGGGGTACGGAGCCACTGTGGGGGGGGACAGGTGGGGGGTGCCACAGGTGGGGGAGGGAGTCTGGAGCCACCGTGGGTGGGCGAGGGGTGGGTGCAGGGGTGCCGCAGGTAGAGGAGGGGTGCTGCCGGTGGGGGTGGGGCGGATGCGGGGGTGCCATGGGTGGGGTAGGGGTGGGTGCATGAGTTCCGTGGGTGGGGGAGGGGGTCTGGAGCCACTGTGGGTGGGGGAGTGCTGCGTGTGGGGGAGGGGCAGTTGCGGGTGTGCTAGTCAGCCCAGGGCTGGAATTGATCGGAGAGTGAGGTCCCCCCTCCCGAGCAACAACCAGCACTGGGCTGATAGCCCAGTGCTATGACCCGCACCCCTGGTGGCGATGGGTGTGGGGTTCATTGTATGTTAATATTGTTTACAGGTGGCCTACAGGTCCCAGCAAGCCTGCCCCAGCATGCTGGCACTTGGAGAACCACAAGCGCCAGCATGCCCGGACATAAAGGCCCGCTGGCACCTGTAGTCCACCTGTAAAGCAAACACCACACCGTCTTAAAAAAATAAGTTTTAATAGTCATGGTCTTGATCTGGTGGTGGCGGCCTTTAAGATCTTTTGCATGGCCGCCGCCTTCCCAGGGCTTCCGGCGTCTTCACCTGGGGGGCCGCGCCTCCCCAGGGCTTCCGGAGTCTTCCTCCGGTGTCTTCACCTGGGAAGCGGCGGCTGTTAAGCTCTTTTGCATAGCCGCCGCCCATCCAGGACCTCCACGGCGTCTTCTTTCTTAAGAAGCTCTTCACTGCTCCTTCTCCACCATCAGACTGACGTCGCTGTCTCGCGCTGACTTATATAAGTCAGCCGGAGGGGTGGGGCAATGACGCAGCGGCCTGTGATTGGCTCGTGGCGGCCATCATGAATTACAAAATTGACGCTGAGGCGCCATTTTTTAAACTGGTACCGCTGCCAAACTCTGCAGAATGGCAGGCCATAAGTTGAAAGCACGTCCCTGTATGAAAGTGGCACTACTAATGGTGTCGCTTTCCTCTGTATTTTCAATGGGCTTTTACTGCCCATGGCTTGGCCCCATCCACGCCCGCCCCCCGCTCCCACACCTTTCCCATTGACAACGGGAGGCACAACGATCGGTGCCTCCCAACCCCATTTAAACAGTAATAATGGTTAGATTAATATAAAGGAGATACTTATGACACAGAATATGTGTCATAAGTATCTTCTTTGTATTATTTGAATCATTAATAACAGGGGAGGCACTGCCTACCCTGACTACACGTCCCTGCTGCAGCAGGCGGTGAAGGCTCGTATGGCCGGGCCAGGCACCGCAGCTTTCCCCCGTGTCCCTCTGCAGCCGAGTGGAGTCCAGGGAACACACAGCAGGCAAAGGGCAGAGGCTCCCATTGGATGTAACCTGTGTGGGAGGGCGTTTCTCATCCAATCAGCTGTGGGCTGGATGTGATAGATCTGGCGCTAACCCAATGAGAGCCCCTAGCCACGCCCAGCGTTAGGAAATGAGTCACAGGAGGTCATTCCGGCCTGATCACACGCTGCCGTTTTTCGCATTGCAGCGATCAGGTCAGTACTGCGCATGCATATGCACCGCAAACGGTGCGTGACCTGATTTAAAGGGTTGTGGCCTTGCGGATCTCCTCTCATTGCTCCGGGAGGGGGTCCAGCTTCCCCGAAGATGCTGGCTGCCCCCGGAGACTGTGCCAGGTCTTATCAAGTCACAAATAATTGAATAAACAACAGATTGATAGAGAAGGGCTGTAAGGAGGGTGGTGCAGCCACTGCTGTTGCATAGGGCGAGGTTCCACGGGAGCAGGACTCATATGCTGATCCACTACCACAGCCCACCCTGCTCCACCTCCCAGCTTCCACATTGTATGTGGAGAGACTTTATGAGACTCCATCTCTCGCAATGGAGTGTGAGGAGCCGTGGAACCTGTAGTACAACCAGGAAGCGTAGTAACCAGGTGATTGCGCCCTGGCCCACTCACCCTCTGGGGCGTGACTTTATGACTGCATGCGCTCAGGGGGCGGGGGAGGCAGCAACGGCACAGGGTGTACAGTCGCCCTGTTACAGGGTTGAGGTAATGTACAACAAGTTGTAAAGACACCCTAGGCCCAATGTGACTAACAGCCCCAGTCCCTGTGGTAAATCCTGATATACATTGCAATGGGAGTATGCAAGTGCTCTGTCTGTTTACAGCATCTGGATGAATAGGAAAATCGCTCAATGCAGGGACGAATGGTACAAAAACAATTTGAGGCTCTTGTTTTATTTTGTTGCACAGTTACAGTGGAGGTGGGAATGTTAATCAATTTTCTTTTGCTGAGAGGTTTTTCTACATGGGTCAAAGATTGACCCCTCTCTTCTTATCTAAGCTGCAGCTGGCTGGTTGTGGGGTCCAAGTCACACTTTGAAATGTCCTTTAAGGTCATCTTCCTCCATTCACTGTCCTTGAGCCGTAGGCAGAGATCAGACACAAGCCTTGCTTGGCACTCAGTAGGGAGCGGGGATACCCCATAAATCTTCAGTAACAAGGAAGAGGGATTCCAAATAAAACATTCTGAGACTCACCAACAAACCTCATAGTTACAGACCTGTGGCCTAATTGCCATTTTGGATCACCCCCTATGTTGTGTTTTACCTGTTAATTAAAGCTATAGTACACTAAGCACACATATGTTTTCATTTTAGGGCAGCAGGAATCGGAATGATGAGAAATTAAGAAAAAATAACATTAGGGTTGCAAATAAAGAACACTGGCCCCCATTTATCAACGTGTTTCCTTGCTGGAAACTTGTTTTAGGTGGTAAATGGGACCAATTGCTATTTAACAAGGCTAATAGCGCTGCTGACTAGCAGCACTATTAGCCTTTCATTTTCCCTATACTGCTGCACTCTAAAGTGTGTTTAACAACGAGCGCTATTTCGGAAATAGATCTTGCTTTCCTACACTGCCCTCGTCTGCTCCGAGCAGACGTTATGACACCGCTGCAGCGGAGTCCGTCCAGCGCTCTGGCTCCCTCCTCCCGCAGCAATCCCAGCATGCATCACGCCTGCCGGGTTGCTATAGAAACAGGAAGCCTGAGGAGTATATCCAAATGGCCGCCGCGTCCGGAAATGACTACCGCGCATGTGCCGGGAATTAGTATAAACCAGCGCATGTGCGGTAGGAGGCCGATCCTGGGACACAGTTCATTCGTCAGCGCTGATGTAAGGTAAATATCAGCGCTGGCGCGCCAAATACCGCATTCGCTCGCCATGGCATAGGCTCTTCTTAAATAGTATAATATTTACCACTTCAATTAGTGCTGCTTGATAAATGGGGGCCACTGTCCTGGAAAAATAAGTACACACAAATCCTTACATTTCAGTTGAGAACAAAATTTCTGTGGATGAAGGTATTTGTTGTTAAGTAAAAAAGACTTCCATAGCAACATTAACATGTGCAGTCTAGAAAAGGAATCTCTGTACTACCCAAGGATGCTGAGAAGGATAGGCTCCACCACAGAGTCCCTTCTCTCCACATAAAAAGTGAACTTGATTTTGTTTGCCCAGGCTGCTTCAGGTTCTGCATGTGGGAGGGCTGTCTACACTACTCCTTAATGACATCATATCATGCCTGACTTCCTTGCGATTTCATAAGGTAATGGCATATGTGATTCATGACTGAGGCTTGCATGACCTACTATATGTGTAGGTTGCGGGATACGTCAGCAGCTACCCATTTTCCCTGCCAATACTGCCCCTTTCTGTGGATGGGACATTAAAGCCCTAACATCACTGGTACTGTGGCACCTCGGAAAGTGAGTGTGTGTGCCCCTTTAAAAAGAGCCTTACAGTGTCTGAAGTCTGGTAAAGCATCACGCTGGTACAGCAGGGGTTAAGGTTGGACCAGAGTCTGGTTACATGGTCTAGCTGATGGTGAGTGCTAATTGGACAATGGAGTCTGGGAGCAGAGGAGCCTTGTGGGGAGAAGAAGGTATAGTTGAGAGGTAGCCAGTGTGGTGCTGGACACGTGGGAAGGAGCGGAGTGGGAGCTGTCAAGATGGAGCAAACAGAGTGGTCACGCTGGGTGGTGGAGAGCAGCGCTGCAGAGCTGAGGCAGCGGGGTGCTACTGGAGTACAGAGAATCGGAGAGTGGGCGTGAGACATCGCATCCGGGGACCACCAGGGCCGGATTAACAATGGGGCGGATGGAGCTGCAGCTCCAGGCCCCCCATTGAAAATAGGCCCACAGGAGCCAATGCGGTGCAGCAGTGTTGACAGGAAAAAAAAAATCCTGTCACCACCAGCAGCTCATCGCACTCACCTCCCAGATGCCTAAGGTAGCATCGTCTGGTCTCAGTGCATAATGCCCCATGGCCTTGGCTTGTCTGATACTCTGCTGCGGTGCTGTCCAGACCCACCCGAACTCCGCCCTCGGTCCTAACAAAGCTCCGCCCCCACACCAATCATAAGCTCCGTCCTCATACTAGCCAAAGCTCTGCCCCCGGACCCATCTAAGCCACGCCCCCAGACCAACCGAAGCTCCGCCCCCATAACAGTCCGGAACTTGTCTTCATACCAATTGCAGCTCTGCCCCGTATCTGCTGAAGCTCCGCCTACCATACCAATCCAACGCTTCATCGTCATGCAAACCAAAGCTCCCCTCTCTGGCCTGTCTGAAGGACCTTCCCTGGGGTTGTGGGCTGCTATCTGTGAGGAGAGCTGGGTTATAGATTGCACAGTGCAGCGGACGTGCGACACCAGAGTAGGCGCAGAGCACACCAGGCCCGAAGGTCGCCCTCTTCCTGTATTTCAGTAAGTGGTCTGTGTCAGTAGGTGTATTTGTCTCTGTGTGTGTGTGTGTGTGTGTGTGTGTGTCAGTAAGTAATGCCTGTCAGTAATTGGTCAGTGTCAGTAAGTTTGTCTGTGTGTGTGTGTCAGTAAGTAATGTTTGTCAGTAAGTGATCTGAAAGCAAAAAAGATGGCTTTTAGGAAATACAAACAGACTCAAAATAATAATGACAAAGATGTGTATCTTGACAGACGGAAGGGTGCTAAGAAAGTGATCAGACGTGCAAAGGCAGAAGCTGATGAGAAAATGGCCCAGTCAGTAGATAAAGGGCGCAAAACTTTTTTCAAGTATATTAATAAAAGGAGAAAATCAAATGGAGGAATAATAAGACTTAAGACAGAGAGTGAGAATTTGGTGGAGGGAGACAAGGCAATAGCAGAACACCTAAATAATTACTTTTGCTCAGTATTTACTACAGAAGAAGGGAAGGGGCCACAGTTAAGTTGCAAGGACATTCATAAAAATAAGGTAGATGAAAGTACATTTACAGAGGAGAAGGTCCTAGCAGAACTTTCAAAACTAAAAGTGGATAAATCAATGGGGCCAGATGGGATACACCCAAGGATACTAAAAGAGCTAAAAGATGTGCTGGTGGCACCATTAACAGAATTATTTAACCAGTCACTAAATACTAGAGATGAGCGCCGGAAATTTTTCGGGTTTTGTGTTTTGGTTTTGGGTTCGGTTCCGCGGCCGTGTTTTGGGTTCGACCGCGTTTTGGCAAAACCTCACCGAATTTTTTTTGTCGGATTCGGGTGTGTTTTGGATTCGGGTGTTTTTTTCAAAAAACCCTAAAAAACAGCTTAAATCATAGAATTTGGGGGTAATTTTGATCCCAAAGTATTATTAACCTCAAAAAACATAATTTACACTCATTTTCAGCCTATTCTGAACACATCACACCTCACAATATTATTTTTAGTCCTAAAATTTGCACCGAGGTCGCTGTGTGAGTAAGATAAGCGACCCTAGTGGCCGACACAAACACCGGGCCCATCTAGGAGTGTCACTGCAGTGTCACGCAGGATGTCCCTTCCAAAAAACCGTCCCCAAACAGCACATGACGCAAAGAAAAAAAGAGGCGCAATGAGGTAGCTGTGTGAGTAAGATTAGCGACCCTAGTGGCCGACACAAACACCGGGCCCATCTAGGAGTGGCACTGCAGTGTCACGCAGGATGTCCCTTCCAAAAAACCCTCCCCAAACAGCACATGACGCAAAGAAAAAAAGAGGCGCAATGAGGTAGCTGACTGTGTGAGAAAGATAAGCGACCCTAGTGGCCGACACAAACACCGGGCCCATCTAGGAGTGGCACTGCAGTGTCACGCAGGATGGCCCTTCCAAAAAACCCTCCCCAAACAGCACATGACGCAAAGAAAAAAAGAGGCGCAATGAGGTAGCTGACTGTGTGAGTAAGATTAGCGACCCTAGTGGCCGACACAAACACCGGGCACATCTAGGAGTGGCACTGCAGTGTCACGCAGGATGTCCCTTCCAAAAAACCCTCCCCAAACAGCACATGACGCAAAGAAAAAAAGAGGCGCAATGAGGTAGCTGTGTGAGTAAGATTAGCGACCCTAGTGGCCGACACAAACACCGGGCCCATCTAGGAGTGGCACTGCAGTGTCACGCAGGATGTCCCTTCCAAAAAACCCTCCCCAAACAGCACATGACGCAAAGAAAAAAAGAGGCGCAATGAGGTAGCTGACTGTGTGAGAAAGATAAGCGACCCTAGTGGCCGACACAAACACCGGGCCCATCTAGGAGTGGCACTGCAGTGTCACGCAGGATGGCCCTTCCAAAAAACCCTCCCCAAACAGCACATGACGCAAAGAAAAAAAGAGGCGCAATGAGGTAGCTGACTGTGTGAGTAAGATTAGCGACCCTAGTGGCCGACACAAACACCGGGCACATCTAGGAGTGGCACTGCAGTGTCACGCAGGATGTCCCTTCCAAAAAACCCTCCCCAAACAGCACATGACGCAAAGAAAAAAAGAGGCGCAATGAGGTAGCTGTGTGAGTAAGATTAGCGACCCTAGTGGCCGACACAAACACCGGGCCCATCTAGGAGTGGCACTGCAGTGTCACGCAGGATGTCCCTTCCAAAAAACCCTCCCCAATCAGCACATGATGCAAAGAAAAAGAAAAGAAAAAAGAGGTGCAAGATGGAATTATCCTTGGGCCCTCCCACCCACCCTTATGTTGTATAAACAAAACAGGACATGCACACTTTAACCAACCCATCATTTCAGTGACAGGGTCTGCCACACGACTGTGACTGATATGACGGGTTGGTTTGGACCCCCCCCAAAAAAGAAGCAATTAATCTCTCCTTGCACAAACTGGCTCTACAGAGGCAAGATGTCCACCTCATCTTCACCCTCCGATATATCACCGTGTACATCCCCCTCCTCACAGATTATCAATTCGTCCCCACTGGAATCCACCATCTCAGCTCCCTGTGTACTTTGTGGAGGCAATTGCTGCTGGTCAATGTCTCCGCGGAGGAATTGATTATAATTCATTTTAATGAACATCATCTTCTCCACATTTTCTGGATGTAACCTCGTACGCCGATTGCTGACAAGGTGAGCGGCGGCACTAAACACTCTTTCGGAGTACACACTTGTGGGAGGGCAACTTAGGTAGAATAAAGCCAGTTTGTGCAAGGGCCTCCAAATTGCCTCTTTTTCCTGCCAGTATAAGTACGGACTGTGTGACGTGCCTACTTGGATGCGGTCACTCATATAATCCTCCACCATTCTATCAATGTTGAGAGAATCATATGCAGTGACAGTAGACGACATGTCCGTAATCGTTGTCAGGTCCTTCAGTCCGGACCAGATGTCAGCATCAGCAGTCGCTCCAGACTGCCCTGCATCACCGCCAGCGGGTGGGCTCGGAATTCTGAGCCTTTTCCTCGCACCCCCAGTTGCGGGAGAATGTGAAGGAGGAGATGTTGACAGGTCGCGTTCCGCTTGACTTGACAATTTTGTCACCAGCAGGTCTTTCAACCCCAGCAGACCTGTGTCTGCCGGAAAGAGAGATCCAAGGTAGGCTTTAAATCTAGGATCGAGCACGGTGGCCAAAATGTAGTGCTCTGATTTCAACAGATTGACCACCCGTGAATCCTTGTTAAGCGAATTAAGGGCTGCATCCACAAGTCCCACATGCCTAGCGGAATCGCTCCGTGTTAGCTCCTTCTTCAATGCCTCCAGCTTCTTCTGCAAAAGCCTGATGAGGGGAATGACCTGACTCAGGCTGGCAGTGTCTGAACTGACTTCACGTGTGGCAAGTTCAAAGGGCATCAGAACCTTGCACAACGTTGAAATCATTCTCCACTGCACTTGAGACAGGTGCATTCCACCTACTATATCGTGCTCAATTGTATAGGCTTGAATGGCCTTTTGCTGCTCCTCCAACCTCTGAAGCATATAGAGGGTTGAATTCCACCTCGTTACCACTTCTTGCTTCAGATGATGGCAGGGCAGGTTCAGTAGTTTTTGGTGGTGCTCCAGTTTTCTGTACGTGGTGCCTGTACGCCGAAAGTGTCCCGCAATTCTTCTGGCCACCGACAGCATCTCTTGCACGCCCCTGTCGTTTTTTAAAAAATTCTGCACCACCAAATTCAAGGTATGTGCAAAACATGGGACGTGCTGGAATTGGCCCAGATTTAATGCACACACAATATTGCTGGCGTTGTCCGATGCCACAAATCCACAGGAGAGTCCAATTGGGGTAAGCCATTCCGCGATGATCTTCCTCAGTTGCCGTAAGAGGTTTTCAGCTGTGTGCGTATTCTGGAAAGCGGTGATACAAAGCGTAGCCTGCCTAGGAAAGAGTTGGCGTTTGCGAGATGCTGCTACTGGTGCCGCCGCTGCTGTTCTTGCGGCGGGAGTCCATACATCTACCCAGTGGGCTGTCACAGTCATATAGTCCTGACCCTGCCCTGCTCCACTTGTCCACATGTCCGTGGTTAAGTGGACATTGGGTACAGCTGCATTTTTTAGGACACTGGTGACTCTTTTTCTGAGGTCTGTGTACATTTTCGGTATCGCCTGCCTAGAGAAATGGAACCTAGATGGTATTTGGTACCGGGGACACAGTACCTCCAACAAGTCTCTAGTTGGCTCTGCAGTAATGATGGATACCGGAACCACGTTTCTCACCACCCAGGATGCCAAGGCCTCAGTTATCCGCTTTGCAGTAGGATGACTGCTGTGATATTTCATCTTCCTCGCAAAGGACTGTTGAACAGTCAATTGCTTACTGGAAGTAGTACAAGTGGGCTTACGACTTCCCCTCTGGGATGACCATCGACTCCCAGCGGCAACAACAGCAGCGCCAGCAGCAGTAGGCGTTACACGCAAGGATGCATCGGAGGAATCCCAGGCAGGAGAGGACTCGTCAGACTTGCCAGTGACATGGCCTGCAGGACTATTGGCATTCCTGGGGAAGGAGGAAATTGACACTGAGGGAGTTGGTGGGGTGGTTTGAGTGAGCTTGGTTACAAGAGGAAGGGATTTACTGGTCAGTGGACTGCTTCCGCTGTCACCCAAAGTTTTTGAACTTGTCACTGACTTATTATGAATGCGCTGCAGGTGACGTATAAGGGAGGATGTTCCGAGGTGGTTAACGTCCTTACCCCTACTTATTACAGCTTGACAAAGGGAACACACGGCTTGACACCTGTTGTCCGCATTTCTGGTGAAATACCTCCACACCGAAGAGCTGATTTTTTTGGTATTTTCACCTGGCATGTCAACGGCCATATTCCTCCCACGGACAACAGGTGTCTCCCCGGGTGCCTGACTTAAACAAACCACCTCACCATCAGAATCCTCCTGGTCAATTTCCTCCCCAGCGCCAGCAACACCCATATCCTCCTCATCCTGGTGTACTTCAACACTGACATCTTCAATCTGACTATCAGGAACTGGACTGCGGGTGCTCCTTCCAGCACTTGCAGGGGGCGTGCAAATGGTGGAAGGCGCATGCTCTTCACGTCCAGTGTTGGGAAGGTCAGGCATCGCAAACGACACAATTGGACTCTCCTTGTGGATTTGGGATTTCAAAGAACGCACAGTTCTTTGCGGTGCTTTTGCCAGCTTGAGTCTTTTCAGTTTTCTAGCGAGAGGCTGAGTGCTTCCATCCTCATGTGAAGCTGAACCACTAGCCATGAACATAGGCCAGGGCCTCAGCCGTTCCTTGCCACTCCGTGTGGTAAATGGCATATTGGCAAGTTTACGCTTCTCCTCCGACAATTTTATTTTAGGTTTTGGAGTCCTTTTTTTTCTGATATTTGGTGTTTTGGATTTGACATGCTCTGTACTATGACATTGGGCATTGGCCTTGGCAGACGACGTTGCTGGCATTTCATCGTCTCGGCCATGACTAGTGGCAGCAGCTTCAGCACGAGGTGGAAGTGGATCTTGATCTTTCCCTAATTTTGGAACCTCAACTTTTTTGTTCTCCATATTTTATAGGCAGAACTAAAAGGCACCTCAGGTAAACAATGGAGATGGATGGATTGGATACTAGTATACAATTATGGACGGACTGCCACGGTTAGGTGGTATAAAAAAACCACGGTTAGGTGGTATATATTATAATAATAATACAATTATGGATGGACGGACTGCCTGCCGACTGCCGACACAGAGGTAGCCACAGCCGTGAACTACCGCACTGTACACTGGTTGATAAAGAGATAGTAGTATACTCGTAACAACTAGTATGACACTATGACGACGGTATAAAGAATGGAAAAAAAACCACGGTTAGGTGGTATATATTATAATAATAATACAATTATGGATGGACGGACTGCCTGCCGACTGCCGACACAGAGGTAGCCACAGCCGTGAACTACCGCACTGTACACTGGTTGATAAAGAGATAGTAGTATACTCGTAACAACTAGTATGACACTATGACGACGGTATAAAGAATGGAAAAAAAACCACGGTTAGGTGGTATATATTATAATAATAATACAATTATGGATGGACGGACTGCCTGCCGACTGCCGACACAGAGGTAGCCACAGCCGTGAACTACCGCACTGTACACTGGTTGATAAAGAGATAGTAGTATACTCGTAACAACTAGTATGACACTATGACGACGGTATAAAGAATGGAAAAAAAACCACGGTTAGGTGGTATATATTATAATAATAATACAATTATGGATGGACGGACTGCCTGCCGACTGCCGACACAGAGGTAGCCACAGCCGTGAACTACCGCACTGTACACTGGTTGATAAAGAGATAGTAGTATACTCGTAACAACTAGTATGACACTATGACGACGGTATAAAGAATGGAAAAAAAACCACGGTTAGGTGGTATATATTATAATAATAATACAATTATGGATGGACGGACTGCCTGCCGACTGCCGACACAGAGGTAGCCACAGCCGTGAACTACCGCACTGTACACTGGTTGATAAAGAGATAGTAGTATACTCGTAACAACTAGTATGACACTATGACGACGGTATAAAGAATGAAAAAAAAACCACGGTTAGGTGGTATATATTATAATAATAATACAATTATGGATGGACGGACTGCCTGCCGACTGCCGACACAGAGGTAGCCACAGCCGTGAACTACCGCACTGTACACTGGTTGATAAAGAGATAGTAGTATACTCGTAACAACTAGTATGACACTATGACGACGGTATAAAGAATGAAAAAAAAACCACGGTTAGGTGGTATATATTATAATAATAATACAATTATGGATGGACGGACTGCCTGCCGACTGCCGACACAGAGGTAGCCACAGCCGTGAACTACCGCACTGTACACTGGTTGATAAAGAGATAGTAGTATACTCGTAACAACTAGTATGACACTATGACGGTATAAAGAATGAAAAAAAAACCACGGTTAGGTGGTATATATTATAATAATAATACAATTATGGATGGACGGACTGCCTGCCGACTGCCGACACAGAGGTAGCCACAGCCGTGAACTACCGCACTGTACACTGGTTGATAAAGAGATAGTAGTATACTCGTAACAACTAGTATGACACTATGACGGTATAAAGAATGAAAAAAAAACCACGGTTAGGTGGTATATATTATAATAATAATACAATTATGGATGGACGGACTGCCTGCCGACTGCCGACACAGAGGTAGCCACAGCCGTGAACTACCGCACTGTACACTGGTTGATAAAGAGATAGTAGTATACTCGTAACAACTAGTATGACACTATGACGGTATAAAGAATGAAAAAAAACCCACGGTTAGGTGGTATATATTATAATAATAATACAATTATGGATGGACGGACTGCCTGCCGACTGCCGACACAGAGGTAGCCACAGCCGTGAACTACCGCACTGTACACTGGTTGATAAAGAGATAGTAGTATACTCGTAACAACTAGTATGACACTATGACGGTATAAAGAATGAAAAAAAAACCACGGTTAGGTGGTATATATTATAATAATAATACAATTATGGATGGACGGACTGCCTGCCGACTGCCGACACAGAGGTAGCCACAGCCGTGAACTACCGCACTGTACACTGGTTGATAAAGAGATAGTAGTATACTCGTAACAACTAGTATGACACTATGACGGTATAAAGAATGAAAAAAAAAACACGGTTAGGTGGTATATATTATAATAATAATACAATTATGGATGGACGGACTGCCTGCCGACTGCCGACACAGAGGTAGCCACAGCCGTGAACTACCGCACTGTACACTGGTTGATAAAGAGATAGTAGTATACTCGTAACAACTAGTATGACACTATGACGGTATAAAGAATGAAAAAAAAACCACGGTTAGGTGGTATATATTATAATAATAATACAATTATGGATGGACGGACTGCCTGCCGACTGCCGACACAGAGGTAGCCACAGCCGTGAACTACCGCACTGTACACTGGTTGATAAAGAGATAGTAGTATACTCGTAACAACTAGTATGACACTATGACGACGGTATAAAGAAAGAAAAAAAAATACCACGGTTAGGTGGTATATATTGTAATACAATTATGGATGGACGGACTGCCTGCCGAGTTCCGACTGCCGACACAGAGGTAGCCACAGCCGTGAACTACCGCACTGTACTGTGTCTGCTGCTAATATAGACTGGTTGATAAAGAGATAGTATACAATACATACAACAATATACTACTATACTGGTGGTCAGGCACTGGTCACCACTAGTCACACTGGCAGTGGCACTCCTGCAGCAAAAGTGTGCACTGTTTAATTTTAAATTAATATAATATTATGTACTCCTGGGGGCTCCTGCTATAACAACCTGCAGTGCTCCCCAGTCTCCCCCACAATTATTATAAGCTTTGCCTTTTATACATTGATGTGCAGCACACTGGGCTGAGCTGAGTGCACACAGACTGAGTCACACTGTGTGACTGGCTGCTGCTGTGTATCGTTTTTTTTCAGGCAGAGAACGGATATAGCAGAGAACGGATATATTAAAATAAATAAAAGTTAACTAACAACAACTGCACTGGTCACTGTGGTAAACTCTGTCTGACTCTGCACAATCTCTCTCTCTCTTCTAATCTAATTTCTAATGGAGAGGACGCCAGCCACGTCCTCTCCCTATCAATCTCAATGCACGTGTGAAAATGGCGGCGACGCGCGGCTCCTTATATAGAATCCGAGTCTCGCGAGAATCCGACAGCGTCATGATGACGTTCGGGCGCGCTCGGGTTAACCGAGCAAGGCGGGAGGATCCGAGTCTGCTCGGACCCGTGAAAAAAACATGAAGTTCGTGCGGGTTCGGTTTCAGAGAAACCGAACCCGCTCATCTCTACTAAATACAGGTGCCATTCCAGAGGACTGGAAAAGAGCAAATGTAGTTTCACTGTACAAAAGTGGAAGCAAGGAAGAAGCAAGTAACTACAGACCAGTAAGCCTTACATCAGTAGTAGGGAAAGTAATGGAAAAACTACTAAAAAAAAAGAGTTGTGGAATATCTTAAATCAAACAACTTACAGGATCCAAAACAGCATGGATTTACTGGTGGGAGATCATGCCAAACAAATCTTATTGACTTTTTTGACTCTGTGATGAAAATAATAGATCAAGGGGGAGCTGTAGATGTAGCATATCTAGACTTTAGTAAGGCATTTGACACTGTCCCACATCGCAGACTGCTAAATAAACTTGAAAGTGTGGGGGTGGATTATAAAATAGTTAAATGGATAAGAACCTGGTTGCAGGATAGGAAACAGACAGTTGTAGTAAATGGAGTGCAATCTATGGATGGAAATGTTACCAGTGGAGTACCCTAGGGATCTGTACTCGGACCAGTTCTCTTTAATATCTTTGTTGGTGACATTGCAAATGGTATTGAAGGGAAAGTATGCCTTTTTGCAGATGATACAAAGATATGCAACAGGGTAGACACACCAGGAGGGGTAAAACAAATGATTGATGACCTAGCTAGGCTTGAAAAATGGTCAAGAACATGGCAACTACAGTTTAATGCTAAAAAATGCAAAATCATGCACTTGGGTCTCAAAAACCCAAAGGCTAAATATAGTATCAAGGGTACTATAATGAAAACTACTGAGGAGGAAAGGGATTTAGGAGTCACTATTTCAAGTGACTTAAAGGCAGGAAAGCAATGCAACAAAGCAATGAGAAAGGCAAGTCAGTTGCTTGATTGCATAGGGAGAGGAATCAGTAGCACGAAAAGAGAAGTAATAATGCCACTGTATAGGTCATTGGTGCGGCCTCATCTGGAATACTGTGTCCAGCTCTGGAGACTGTATCTCCAGAAGGATATAAATACATTAGAGAGTGTACAAAGTAGGGCAACTAAAATGGTGCATGGCCTACATCACAAAACTTACCCGGAAAGGCTAAAAGATCTTAACATGTATAGTATTGAGGAGAGAAGGGAAAGGGGAGACATGATAGAAACTTTCAAATATACCAAAGGTTTTAACAAAGTTCAGGAGGGAAACATTCTTCAAAGGAAGAGAAGTATTAGAACTCGAGGACATACACTGAAACTGGAGGGAGGCAGGTTCAGGGGAAATTTAAGGAAAAATTATTTCACAGAAAGGGTAGTGGATAAGTGGAATAGCCTCCCATCAGAGGTGGTAGAGGGTAAGACTGTAGAGCAATTTAAACATGCTTGGGATAGGCATATGAATATCCTTACAAAGAATTAAGGTTCAAAAAGGGTTGAGATTACCTAAAGGATAAAAAAAGGGGCAGACTAGATGAGCCAAGTGGTTCTTATCTGCCGTCAAATTCTATGTTTCTATGTTTCTATGTCTGTGTCAGTAGGTGTATTTGTCTGTGTGTGTGTGTGTGTGTGTGTGTGTGTGTGTGTCAGTAAGTAATGCCTGTCAGTAAGTGGTTTGTGTCAGTAAGTTTGTCTGTGTGTGTCAGTAAGTAACGTTTGTCAGTAAATGGTCTGTGTCTGTAGGTGTATTTGTCTGTGTGTGTGTCTGTAAGTAATGCCTGTCAGTAAGTGGTCTGTGTCAGTAAGTTTGTCTGTGTGTGTCAGTAAGTAATGTCTGTTAGTAAGTAGTCTGTGTCAGTAAGTTTATTTGTCTGTGTGTCAGTAAGTAGTGTCTGTCAGTAAGCGGTCTGTGTCAATAAGTTTGTGTGTGTGTCAGTAAGTAATGTCTGTCAGTAAGTAGTCTGTGTCAGTAAGTTTGTCTGTGTGTCAGTAAGTAATGTCTGTCAGTAAGTGGTCTGTGTCAGCAATGGGCCCTACCCACTTAGCGATTACACTGAAAGATATGAACGATCTTGTTCATTAATGAACAAGATATCTTTCATATCTTTCAGTGTGTGGGCACCAACAATGAACGATGCTCGTTATATACATGCATGGCAATATGGACAATCTTGTCCATATTAGCATGCCGGGCTATGGGGCCGGATGACGGGGGGGAGTGAAGAAATTGCATTTAATAGTCTCGCGGGATGCTGCATTGAAATCCCGCGAGACTATGAAATGCTGTGCAAGGAACACCTCCTCGACGGCGCTGTTAATGAACAGCTGAGCTGAACCTCTGGGAGGGGGGAGACTATCATGCTCCTGGTTGTGAGAGCCCCAAATGTGTGAAGGCCACAGGACAACCGCCCCTTTCGCCCCTCCCTTAATCCGGCCCTGCTGAGAACCAGTAAGACAGGTCCAGCCAGTGAAAGAAGCTACCACAGAGGATCGGACAATTTTAAGGAGTACAAAGAGTTATTTACCCAAGTAATATTGAGCTACTTAAGAAAGAGAGACTGAGTTAACCTATCCAAGGAACCCTTACAACAGAGTCAGAGGTGGATTTAGGGGTCAGGCCACCCCCAGGCACAACATTTTTGGCTGCTGCCCCTCAAAAAAAAAAAAAAGGTTTCTTACTGTTACCTCCCTCGCAGGGGCATTTTAATAGAGGAGGGCAGTGGCGTAACTACTGCCCCCGCAGTCCTCGCGGTGGCTTGGGGGCGAGGGCTGCGGGGGCGCCACTGATTTACAGCAGACTGACATGCGGACGAGCGTCCGCATGTCAGTCTGCTTTCTCCTTCCCTCCGCCGCTTGTTGGAGGGACACGGAGGGCACAGCCTCTCCTGTGTCCCTCCTGCTGCATCATCTCCGGCGGCCGCGGGTCTGATAGGGAGAAGTGCCGTCCGTGAGCTCTAATTGGCTCACGGACCGGCACTTCCCCCTATTAGACCCGCGGCCGCCGGAGATGATGCAGCAGGAGGGACACAGGAGAGGCTGTACCCTCCGTGTCCCTCCAAAAAGCGGCGGCGGCGGGGGGGGGGATGATATCTGGCACTGGGGGGAATATCTGGCACTGGGGGGAATAACTGGCAGGGGAGGGATATCTGGCACTGGGGCATTGTCTGGCACTGGGGGCATATATGGCACTGGGGGGGGATATCTGGCACTGGGGCATTATCTGGCACTGGGGGGGAATATCTGGCGGGGGGGGGGGATGTCTGGCACTGGGGGGAATAACTGGCAGGGGGGGATATCTGGCACTGGGGCATTATCTGGCACTGGGGGGAATAACTGGCAGGGGGGGGGATATCTGGAACTGGGGCATTATCTGGCACTGGGGGCATATATGGCACTGAGGGGGAATATCTGGCGGGGGGGGGATATCTGGCACTGGGGCATTATCTGGCACTGGGGGCATATATGACACTGGGGGGGAATAACTGGCAGGGGGGGGGGGTACCTGGCACTGGGGCATTATCTGGCACTGGGGGCATATATGACACTGGGGGGGAATAACTGGCAGGGGGGGGGGATATCTGGCACTGGGGCATTATCTGGCACTGGGGGCATATATGGCACTGGGGGGGGATATCTGGCAGGGGGGGGATATCTGGCACTGGGGCATTATCTGGCACTGGGGGCATATATGGCACTGGGGGGGAATATCTGGCACTAGGGGCATATATGGCACTGGAGGGGGGGAATATCTGGCACCGGGGGCATATATGGCACTGGGGGGGGGATATCTGGCACTGGGGGCATATATGGCACTGGGGGGGGGCATATCTGGCACTGGGGGCATATTTGGCACTGGGGGGGAATATATGGCACTGGGGGCATATTTGGCACTGGGGGGGAATATCTGGCACTGGGGGCATATCTGGCACTGGGGGCATATGTGGCACTGGGGGGGAATATCTGGCACTGGGGGCATATGTGGCACTGGGGGGGTATAAGTGTACCTGGCACATGGGGGGGGGCTATATTTGGCACTGGGGCATGTGAGTACCTGGCACCGTGGGGGAATATCTGGTACTGGGGACATATGTGGCACTGGGAGCACAGCCCTAGCAACGAGCATGACACACAGTGCATGAAACACCTGGCAACGAGCATGACACACAGTGCATGAAACACCTGGCAACGAGCATGACACCCAGTGTATGAAACCCCTGGCAACGAGCATGACACCCTGAGCATGAAAACCCCTGGCACCGTGCATGGAACCAAGAGCATGAAACCCCTGGCAACGAGCATGACACCCAGTGCATGAAACCCCTGACAACGAGCAGGTAATTGAAAAGTAATTAGAAGCCTTACTGTAGGACTTAATGTGTAATGGGCATTACGGTGTGTGGCATAATGTATCACGGACATTGCGGTGTGTGTCATAATGTGTCACAGGCATTACGGTGTATGGTATACTATATCGCGGGCATTGTGATATGTGGTATAATGTCTCAGGGTCATTGCAGTGTGTGGCATAATGTATCACGGACATTGCGGTGTGTGTCATAATGTGTCAGGCATTACGGTGTGTGGTATACTATATCACGGGCATTGTGGTATGTGGTATAATGTCTCAGGGTCATTGCAGTGTGGTATAATACATAACGGGCATTGCGGTGTGTGGCATAGGGTGTAACGGGCAGGGCATTGCGGTATGTGTCACAGGCATTACGGTGTATGGTATACTATATCACGGTCATTGTGGTATAATGTATCACGGACATTGCGGTGTGTGTCATAATGTGTCACGGACATTGTATGTGCTATAATGTATCAGGGGCATTGCAGTGTGTAGCATAATGTATAACGGGCATTGCGATTCCTGTCATAATGTGTCACAGGCATTACGGTGTGTGGCATAATGTGTCACGGGCATTACGGTGTGTGGCATAATGTGTCGGGGGCATTACAGTGTGTGCATATTGTGTCGTGCATTATTGCGTGTGGAATAATGTCTAAGGGCATTGCAGTATGTGGCATAATGTATACTGGGCATTACTATAATGAGGAAAAATGACAAATAATGTAAGGGGCATGAATCAGGATTATTTTTCTTTCCTGTGGTGGCCAACGTATGGGCGTGCAGGTTGCAGAACTGGGGTATAAGGTAGTCTTTTCCTGCAATGCCACGCCCCTTTATGCGAAACCACGCCCATTCCAACGAAACCACACCCCTTATTTTGCCGCGCGCGCCTTCGACGCGCGCATATTTATCCCTTTCTTGCTCCCAATTATGTAGCATGAAGGGGGGGGGGGGGGGGGGGGCGCCGAAGAATTTTTTGGCTTGGGGGAGAAAAATTTCTAGTTACGCCACTGGAGGAGGGGGTCCGTGTGCACCTCCGGGTTGGTCCCCTCCTCTGTACATCGCAGTAGTCTCTGGTATTGTGTCGGAGTCTGCTGTGCATGTGCAGGTCTCCAGAAACATGGCACCCACTATGTTCCACGGACCAATTTGGCTACCGCGCATGCGCGTGGCCATTAAGGCGGTGATTTTCGCAGCGAGTGCATTGCCCGATGCTGGACTCCGGAAAGGTAAGTATTAAAAATGGGTGCAGTGTGGGCCCCCCTGGACCCAGGGGCCCTTTTGCACCCCACACATTGCACCCATTATAGAAACCCCCTCCCTTTCCATGGCCTTCTCATTACCCCTTTTATAGCTCTTTCCAGTTCCCTCCATATGCCTTTTCCCTCACCCCTTCCACAGCTCACACTGCTCTCATCACTGGTCTCCCCCAGCTCACTGCCCCATTAAACCTCATTGTCAACATACCTGCACCCACGTCTGTCACTCCCTCCCTGATAATCACATTACTAGCGCACTCTGGAACTGTTTTATGTATATCTATTGTATTGGTTCCTATTAACAGAGTTTCCTCCAAGAGTTGCTGCTAACTGATTAACGAGCGCAAGATAAGGGTATTTTTTGCTGGTTTATATATATATATATATATATATATATATATACTAGGTGATTCATCGCGCCCTACGGGAGATCTTCACACCGTCTTGAGTGGCTATGCCCCCTTAACCCTTGCACGCTCTTGTGGCGTGCAATAGTTGTATTATATGGAGTATTACCTCCAATCATAATTGTGTGAGTTGTTAAATATTGCATGTACAAAGGGCGTGCGATGGTTAAGGGGTCATAGCCCCTTGCAACGGCGTGAACAGCGCACGCAGAGCCTGATGAATCACCTAGTAGGTGCTGTGGTTGGGGGAGTGGCGGGTGCGGGGGAGACGCGGATGGGGGCCGGGGGGGCAGCAAGTGGGGGAGGAGCGGGTGCAGGGTTGCTGCGGGTGGGGGGAGGGGGTCCGGAGCCACTGTGGGTGGTGGGTGTGTGTGTGCGGGTGCTGCAGATGGGGCCTGGAGGTACTGCGAGTGGGGGAGGGGCGGGTAATGCTTCTCCTGCTTCTCCTCCTGGAAGCAGCTAGGCTGCTGTCCTCCCTTTGGCAGTGGCTCTCCCGGAGACTCGCACAGCAGCCAATTACTATTGTTAGCGCTGGTGTCCCAACGCACTGCATTACAGGGAAGAAGATGCACTCAATAAACTACAGCCCCCAGCATCCCTGAATGCTTTGGCACTAAGGGTTGCGGGGAGCTGTCATTTATTTAGTGCGTATACTTCCCTGTAATGCGGCGCTTTGGGACACCGGCGCTAACAATAGTGACTGGCTGGCAGAACTGACTGAATCGCTGAATCAATGTAAAAGGTGAGAGTGCTGTGCAGTGTCAGTGTCCAGACATTACCCTCTGCGATATCACCCACTCTATCCGTTACATTAGCCATCTCGGGGCTTCCAGGCCGGCCAGCCAGGTGCTGCATTGAAGAGTCAGGGCCTCTGGGGATATGTGCGCGGCTGTGGCGGGGAGGCACTTCTGTGACATAATGCACAGAGGAGGATCCGGGGCTCAGAGAGTATGAGGCACTGGGAGGGCTATGAAAGCCTTCCGCTGCGCTGCTTTCATACATATCTATGCCTGTGGTCGCAGCTGATTTTGTTCCACGTGCGCCCCGGCTAGGGAGTGGGGATTGCTGATGCCGGAGGGGGCAGGCGGACTGGCAGCAGGACATATACGGGGTCATTCTGCTCTGATCGTAGCTGTACTAAATTTAGCACAGTTACGATCACCTACACTGACATGAGGGGGAACGCTCATCACATGGCTAGTACGCCCCGCATGTCAGGCTGCCCCCCCCCCCCACCCGCTCAAGTACAAAAGCATCACACAGCGGCGATGCTTTTGTACTTGAAGAGTAACTCCCAGCCAGCGAAGCTCCTGCGGCTGGCTGGGAGTTACTCGTCGCTGCCCAGGTCGCAGCGGCTGCGTGTGACGTCTCTCAGCCGCTGCGGCCAGTCCACCTCATGGTCCGGCCACGCCTGCGTTGGCCGGTCCGTGGCCACAAAACGGCGGGCAAACGCCGCCGTGCCGCCCCCTCCTGCCCAGCGACTGCCTCTGCCTGTCAATCAGGCAGAGGTGATCGCTAGGCAACTACAGCCGTCGGCTGTCAGGCATGTGCCGGCGCACTGCGGCACCAGCGCATGTGCAGTTCTGACCTGATCGTTGCACTGCGATGAACTGCAGCGAGTGATCAGGTCAGAATGACCCCCATAGGACGCTGCAGTAAAAGTTTTTTTTACCCCCCTATCTATAGCACAGAGACTTGCTGCAGATGCAGTGGCATACCCTCCAGCTGGACCTTTTTGGCAGGTACAGTACCTTTTTTTTATGGTCTGTACCGATTTTTGGCTCTCCAAACTTCCATTGAAAGTATAGGAAAAGGGGTGTGACCACGCCCCTTTACCCGTGGCCACGCCCCCTTCTCTCATTTGTACCAATTTTTATGTGTAAAATGTTGGAGGGTATGGAAAAGGGGCGTGGCCACGCCCCCTTTCCGAATTTGTACCGATTTTTATGTGTAAATTGTTGGAGGGTATGTTGCTGCAGATGCAATGGGCCTATTTTGGTTTGTGGAGCTGGAGCTGCAGCTCCATCAGCCCCACTGTTAATCCTGCTCTGGGAACACACAGCAGCCAAAGGACAGTGCTTCCCATTGGATGTAACCTGTGTGGGAGGGCGTTTCTCGCCAAGTCAGCTGTGGACTGGGTGTGACAGACCTGCTGCTAACCCAATGAGAGCTCCTAGCCACGCCCAGCGTTAGCCACACAGTCACAGAGTGACAGATCTGGGCAATTATATAGGAGATATAGAAAATGTGGAGCAGGCGGCACTCATGCAGACTCTAGCAGAAATGAAGAAGGTCAGTTTATTATTACAACATGTTTCAGGGATGCAACCCCATCCTCAGGGCCAGATGGGGTTGCATCCCCAAAACATGTTGGAATAATAAACTGACCTTCTTCATTTCTGCTAAAGAGTCTGCATGAGTGCCGCCTGCTCCACATTTCAAGTATTGAGGAACTGCATGTTTCTCTAGGAGGGCACCGCAGCCATATATATTATTAAAGGGGAGTGCCGAGCCTGTTTCTTGTATATATATATATATATTAGAGATGAGCGGGTTCGGTTCCTCTGAATCCGAACCCGCCCGAACTTCAGGTTTTTTACACGGGTCCGAGCAGGCTCGGATCTTCCCGCCTTGCTCGGCTAACCCGAGCGCGCCCGAACGTCATCATCACGCTGTCGGATTCTCGCGAGGCTCGGATTCTATCGCGAGACTCGGATTCTATATAAGGAGCCGCGCGTCGCCGCCATTTTCACACGTGCATTGAGAGTCATAGGGAGAGGACGTGGCTGGCGTCCTCTCCGTTTAGAGAAGAGAGAGACACAGTATTTTGGGGAGCATTATTAGGAGGAGTACTACTATACTGTATACTACTATACTACTTGCTGAAGTGATATTTATACTAGATTAGATAATAGATAGTGTGACTGTAAGTGTATTATCTGACTTGTGGGGGAGACACTGACAGTGGGGAGCAGTTAGAGTCTGAGAGCAGGACTCAGGAGTACATATATAACGTACAGTGCACACTTTTGCTGCCAGAGTCAGTGCCACACTGCCATTGTTGTGACCACACTGACCACCAGTATAATAATATATTTTGTGATTGTCTGCTTAGGCCTCGGAGTACTAGTTGCAAGTTGCAACGTGACCTGAAGTGACCACCAGTTTAATAATCAATCACCACCAGTTTAATATATATATATATATATATATATATATATATAAAATTGTATATAATATATATATATATATATATAATATTGTATACCACCTACCCGTGGTTTTTTTTTTTTTCATTCTTCTTTATACATACTACTATAGTAGCTTACTGTAGCAGTCTGCGGTGCTGTGCTGACCTGACAGTGTCCAGCAGGTCCGTCATCAGTCATTACATAATAAATATATATAGTACCTGTCCGGCTGCAGTACTAGTGATATTATATTGATTTCATCTCATTATCAATAATTTATCATCCAGTCTAGACTCTATATTAGCAGCAGACACAGTACGTTAGTCCACGGCTGTAGCTACCTCTGTGTCGGCACTCGGCAGTCCATCCATAATTGTATACCACCTACCCGTGGTTTTTTTTTTTCTTTCTTCTTTGTACATACTACTATAGAGTATAGTAGCTTACTGTAGCAGTCTGCGGTGCTGCTGAGCTGACAGTGTCCAGCAGGTCCGTCATCAGTCATCATTACCTAATAAATATATTATCTACCTGTCCGGCTGCAGTACTAGTGATATTATATATACATACATATATATATTGATTTCATCTCATTATCAATCATCCAGTCTATATTAGCAGCAGACACAGTACGTTAGTCCACGGCTGTAGCTACCTCTGTGTCGGCACTCGGCAGTCCATCCATAATTGTATACCACCTACCCGTGGTTTTTTTTTTCTTTCTTCTTTGTACATACTACTATAGTATAGTAGCTTACTGTAGCAGTCTGCGGTGCTGCTGAGCTGACAGTGTCCAGCAGGTCCGTCATTAGTCATCATTACCTAATAAATATATTATCTACCTGTCCGGCTGCAGTACTAGTGATATTATATATACATACATATATATATATTGATTTCATCTCATTATCAATCATCCAGTCTATATTAGCAGCAGACACAGTACGTTAGTCCACGGCTGTAGCTACCTCTGTGTCGGCACTCGGCAGTCCATCCATAATTGTATACCACCTACCCGTGGTTTTTTTTTTTTCTTTCTTCTTTGTACATACTACTATAGTATAGTAGCTTACTGTAGCAGTCTGCGGTGCTGCTGAGCTGACAGTGTCCAGCAGGTCCGTCATCAGTCATCATTACCTAATAAATATATTATCTACCTGTCCGGCTGCAGTACTAGTGATATTATATATACATACATATATATATATTGATTTCATCTCATTATCAATCATCCAGTCTATATTAGCAGCAGACACAGTACGTTAGTCCACGACTGTAGCTACCTCTGTGTCGGCACTCGGCAGTCCATCCATAATTGTATACCACCTACCCGTGTTTTTTTTTTTCTTTCTTCTTTGTACATACTACTATAGTATAGTAGCTTACTGTAGCAGTCTGCGGTGCTGCTGAGCTGACAGTGTCCAGCAGGTCCGTCATCAGTCATCATTACCTAATAAATATATTATCTACCTGTCCGGCTGCAGTACTAGTGATATTATATATACATACATATATATATATTGATTTCATCTCATTATCAATCATCCAGTCTATATTAGCAGCAGACACAGTACGTTAGTCCACGGCTGTAGCTACCTCTGTGTCGGCACTCGGCAGTCCATCCATAATTGTATACCACCTACCCGTGGTTTTTTTTTTCTTTCTTCTTTGTACATACTACTATAGTATAGTAGCTTACTGTAGCAGTCTGCGGTGCTGCTGAGCTGACAGTGTCCAGCAGGTCCGTCATCAGTCATCATTACCTAATAAATATATTATCTACCTGTCCGGCTGCATTACTAGTGATATTATATATACATACATATATATATATTGATTTCATCTCATTATCATCCAGTCTATATTAGCAGCAGACACAGTATGGTAGTCCACGGCTGTAGCTACCTCTGTGTCGGCACTCGGCAGTCCATCCATAAGTATACTAGTATCCATCCATCTCCATTGTTTACCTGAGGTGCCTTTTAGTTGTGCCTATTAAAATATGGAGAACAAAAATGTTGAGGTTCCAAAATTAGGGAAAGATCAAGATCCACTTCCACCTCGTGCTGAAGCTGCTGCCACTAGTCATGGCCGAGACGATGAAATGCCAGCAACGTCGTCTGCCAAGGCCGATGCCCAATGTCATAGTACAGAGCATGTCAAATCCAAAACACCAAATATCAGTAAAAAAAGGACTCCAAAACCTAAAATAAAATTGTCGGAGGAGAAGCGTAAACTTGCCAATATGCCATTTACCACACGGAGTGGCAAGGAACGGCTGAGGCCCTGGCCTATGTTCATGGCTAGTGGTTCAGCTTCACATGAGGATGGAAGCACTCAGCCTCTCGCTAGAAAAATGAAAAGACTTAAGCTGGCAAAAGCACCGCAAAGAACTGTGCGTTCTTTGAAATCCCAAATCCACAAGGAGAGTCCAATTGTGTCGGTTGCGATGCCTGACCTTCCCAACACTGGACGGGAAGAGCTTGCGCCTTCCATCATTTGCACGCCCCCTGCAAGTGCTGGAAGGAGCACCCGCAGTCCAGCTCCTGATAGTCAAATTGAAGAGGTCACTGTTGAAGTACACCAGGATGAGGATATGGGTGTTGCTGGCGCTGGGGAGGAAATTGACCAGGAGGATTCTGATGGTGAGGTGGTTTGTTTAAGTCAGGCACCCGGGGAGACACCTGTTGTCCGTGGGAGGAATAGGGCCATTGACATGCCTGGTCAAAATACAAAAAAAATCAGCTCTTCGGTGTGGAAGTATTTCACCAGAAATGCGGACAACATTTGTCAAGCCGTGTGTTGCCTTTGTCAAGCTGTAATAAGTAGGGGTAAGGACGTTAACCACCTCGGAACATCCTCCCTTATACGTCACCTGCAGCGCATTCATAATAAGTCAGTGACAAGTTCAAAAACTTTGGGTGACAGCGGAAGCAGTCCACTGACCAGTAAATCCCTTCCTCTTGTAACCAAGCTCACGCAAACCACCCCACCAACTCCCTCAGTGTCAATTTCCTCCTTACCCAGGAATGCCAATAGTCCTGCAGGCCATGTCACTGGCAATTCTGACGAGTCCTCTCCTGCCTGGGATTCCTCCGATGCATCCTTGAGTGTAATGCCTACTGCTGCTGGCGCTGCTGTTGTTGCTGCTGGGAGTTGATCGTCATCCCAGAGGGGAAGTCGTAAGCCCACTTGTACTACTTCCAGTAAGCAATTGACTGTCCAACAGTCCTTTGCGAGGAAGATGAAATATCACAGCAGTCATCCTGCTGCAAAGCGGATAACTGAGGCCTTGACAACTATGTTGGTGTTAGACGTGCGTCCGGTATCCGCCGTTAGTTCACAGGGAACTAGACAATTTATTGAGGCAGTGTGCCCCCGTTACCAAATACCATCTAGGTTCCACTTCTCTAGGCAGGCGATACCGAGAATGTACACGGACTTCAGAAAAAGACTCACCAGTGTCCTAAAAAATGCAGTTGTACCCAATGTCCACTTAACCACGGACATGTGGACAAGTGGAGCAGGGCAGGGTCAGGACTATATGACTGTGACAGCCCACTGGGTAGATGTATGGACTCCCACCGCAAGAACAGCAGTGGCGGCACCAGTAGCAGCATCTCGCAAACGCCAACTCTTTCCTAGGCAGGCTACGCTTTGTATCACCGCTTTCCAGAATACGCACACAGCTGAAAACCTCTTACGGCAACTGAGGAAGATCATCGCGGAATGGCTTACCCCAATTGGACTCTCCTGTGGATTTGTGGCATCGGACAACGCCAGCAATATTGTGTGTGCATTAAATATGGGCAAATTCCAGCACGTCCCATGTTTTGCACATACCTTGAATTTGGTGGTGCAGAATTTTTTAAAAAACGACAGGGGCGTGCAAGAGATGCTGTCGGTGGCCAGAAGAATTGCGGGACACTTTCGGCGTACAGCCACCACGTACAGAAGACTGGAGCACCACCAAAAACTACTGAACCTGCCCTGCCATCATCTGAAGCAAGAAGTGGTAACGAGGTGGAATTCAACCCTCTATATGCTTCAGAGGTTGGAGGAGCAGCAAAAGGCCATTCAAGCCTATACAATTGAGCACGATATAGGAGGTGGAATGCACCTGTCTCAAGCGCAGTGGAGAATGATTTCAACGTTGTGCAAGGTTCTGATGCCCTTTGAACTTGCCACACGTGAAGTCAGTTCAGACACTGCCAGCCTGAGTCAGGTCATTCCCCTCATCAGGCTTTTGCAGAAGAAGCTGGAGACATTGAAGGAGGAGCTAACACGGAGCGATTCCGCTAGGCATGTGGGACTTGTGGATGGAGCCCTTAATTCGCTTAACAAGGATTCACGGGTGGTCAATCTGTTGAAATCAGAGCACTACATTTTGGCCACCGTGCTCGATCCTAGATTTAAAGCCTACCTTGGATCTCTCTTTCCGGCAGACACAAGTCTGCTGGGGTTCAAAGACCTGCTGGTGACAAAATTGTCAAGTCAAGCGGAACGCGACCTGTCAACATCTCCTCCTTCACATTCTCCCGCAACTGGGGGTGCGAGGAAAAGGCTCAGAATTCCGAGCCCACCCGCTGGCGGTGATGCAGGGCAGTCTGGAGCGACTGCTGATGCTGACATCTGGTCCGGACTGAAGGACCTGACAACGATTACGGACATGTCGTCTACTGTCACTGCATATGATTCTCTCACCATTGAAAGAATGGTGGAGGATTATATGAGTGACCGCATCCAAGTAGGCACGTCACACAGTCCGTACTTATACTGGCAGGGAAAAGAGGCAATTTGGAGGCCCTTGCACAAACTGGCTTTATTCTACCTAAGTTGCCCTCCCACAAGTGTGTACTCCGAAAGAGTGTTTAGTGCCGCCGCTCACCTTGTCAGCAATCGGCGTACGAGGTTACATCCAGAAAATGTGGAGAAGATGATGTTCATTAAAATGAATTATAATCAATTCCTCCGTGGAGACATTGACCAGCAGCAATTGCCTCCACAAAGTACACAGGGAGCTGAGATGGTGGATTCCAGTGGGGACGAATTGATAATCTGTGAGGAGGGGGATGTACACGGTGATATATCGGAGGATGATGATGAGGTGGACATCTTGCCTCTGTAGAGCCAGTTTGTGCAAGGAGAGATTAATTGCTTCTTTTTTGGTGGGGGTCCAAACCAACCCGTCATTTCAGTCACAGTCGTGTGGCAGACCCTGTCACTGAAATGATGGGTTGGTTAAAGTGTGCATGTCCTGTTTATACAACATAAGGGTGGGTGGGAGGGCCCAAGGACAATTCCATCTTGCACCTCTTTTTTCTTTAATTTTTCTTTGCGTCATGTGCTGTTTGTGGAATGTTTTTTGGAAGGGCCATCCTGCGTGACACTGCAGTGCCACTCCTAGATGGGCCCGGTGTTTGTGTCGGCCACTAGGGTCGCTTATCTTACTCACACAGCTACCTCATTGCGCCTCTTTTTTTCTTTGCGTCATGTGCTGTTTGGGGAGGGTTTTTTGGAAGGGCCATCCTGCGTGACACTGCAGTGCCACTCCTAGATGGGCCCGGTGTTTGTGTCGGCCACTAGGGTCGCTTATCTTACTCACACAGCTACCTCATTGCGCCTCTTTTTTTCTTTGCGTCATGTGCTGTTTGGGGAGGGTTTTTTGGAAGGGCCATCCTGCGTGACACTGCAGTGGCACTCCTAGATGGGCCCGGTGTTTGTGTCGGCCACTAGGGTCGCTTATCTTACTCACACAGCTACCTCATTGCGCCTCTTTTTTTCTTTGCGTCATGTGCTGTTTGGGGAGGGTTTTTTGGAAGGGCCATCCTGCGTGACACTGCAGTGCCACTCCTAGATGGGCACGGTGTTTGTGTCGGCCACTAGGGTCGCTTATCTTACTCACACAGCTACCTCATTGCGCCTCTTTTTTTCTTTGCGTCATGTGCTGTTTGGGGAGGGTTTTTTGGAAGGGCCATCCTGCGTGACACTGCAGTGCCACTCCTAGATGGGCCCGGTGTTTGTGTCGGCCACTAGGGTCGCTTATCTTACTCACACAGCTACCTCATTGCGCCTCTTTTTTTCTTTGCGTCATGTGCTGTTTGGGGAGTGTTTTTTGGAAGGGCCATCCTGCGTGACACTGCAGTGCCACTCCTAGATGGGCACGGTGTTTGTGTCGGCCACTAGGGTCGCTTATCTTACTCACACAGCTACCTCATTGCGCCTCTTTTTTTCTTTGCGTCATGTGCTGTTTGGGGAGGGTTTTTTGGAAGGGCCATCCTGCGTGACACTGCAGTGCCACTCCTAGATGGGCACGATGTTTGTGTCGGCCACTAGGGTCGCTTATCTTACTCACACAGCTACCTCATTGCGCTCTTTTTTTCTTTGCGTCATGTGCTGTTTGGGGAGTGTTTTTTGGAAGGGCCATCCTGCGTGACACTGCAGTGCCACTCCTAGATGGGCCCGGTGTTTGTGTCGGCCACTAGGGTCGCTTATCTTACTCACACAGCTACCTCATTGCGCCTCTTTTTTTCTTTGCGTCATGTGCTGTTTGGGGAGGGTTTTTTGGAAGGGCCATCCTGCGTGACACTGCAGTGCCACTCCTAGATGGGCACGGTGTTTGTGTCGGCCACTAGGTTCGCTTATCTTACTCACACAGCTACCTCATTGCACCTCTTTTTTTCTTTGCGTCATGTGCTGTTTGGGGAGGGTTTTTTGGAAGGGCCATCCTGCGTGACACTGCAGTGCCACTCCTAGATGGGCCCGGTGTTTGTGTCGGCCACTAGGGTCGCTTATCTTACTCACACAGCTACCTCATTGCGCCTCTTTTTTTCTTTGCGTCATGTGCTGTTTGGGGAGGGTTTTTTGGAAGGGCCATCCTGCGTGACACTGCAGTGCCACTCCTAGATGGGCACGGTGTTTGTGTCGGCCACTAGGGTCGCTTATCTTACTCACACAGCTACCTCATTGCGCCTCTTTTTTTCTTTGCGTCATGTGCTGTTTGGGGAGGGTTTTTTGGAAGGGCCATCCTGCGTGACACTGCAGTGCCACTCCTAGATGGGCCCGGTGTTTGTGTCGGCCACTAGGGTCGCTTATCTTACTCACACAGCTACCTCATTGCGCCTCTTTTTTTCTTTGCGTCATGTGCTGTTTGGGGAGGGTTTTTTGGAAGGGCCATCCTGCGTGACACTGCAGTGGCACTCCTAGATGGGCCCGGTGTTTGTGTCGGCCACTAGGGTCGCTTATCTTACTCACACAGCTACCTCATTGCGCCTCTTTTTTTCTTTGCGTCATGTGCTGTTTGGGGAGGGTTTTTTGGAAGGGCCATCCTGCGTGACACTGCAGTGCCACTCCTAGATGGGCACGGTGTTTGTGACGGTCTCACACAGCTACCTCATTGCGCCTCTTTTTTTCTTTGCGTCATGTGCTGTTTGGGGAGGGTTTTTTGGAAGGGCCATCCTGCGTGACACTGCAGTGCCACTCCTAGATGGGCCCGGTGTTTGTGTCGGCCACTAGGGTCGCTTATCTTACTCACACAGCTACCTCATTGCGCCTCTTTTTTTCTTTGCGTCATGTGCTGTTTGGGGAGTGTTTTTTGGAAGGGCCATCCTGCGTGACACTGCAGTGCCACTCCTAGATGGGCACGGTGTTTGTGTCGGCCACTAGGGTCGCTTATCTTACTCACACAGCTACCTCATTGCGCCTCTTTTTTTCTTTGCGTCATGTGCTGTTTGGGGAGGGTTTTTTGGAAGGGCCATCCTGCGTGACACTGCAGTGCCACTCCTAGATGGGCACGATGTTTGTGTCGGCCACTAGGGTCGCTTATCTTACTCACACAGCTACCTCATTGCGCTCTTTTTTTCTTTGCGTCATGTGCTGTTTGGGGAGTGTTTTTTGGAAGGGCCATCCTGCGTGACACTGCAGTGCCACTCCTAGATGGGCCCGGTGTTTGTGTCGGCCACTAGGGTCGCTTATCTTACTCACACAGCTACCTCATTGCGCCTCTTTTTTTCTTTGCGTCATGTGCTGTTTGGGGAGGGTTTTTTGGAAGGGCCATCCTGCGTGACACTGCAGTGCCACTCCTAGATGGGCACGGTGTTTGTGTCGGCCACTAGGTTCGCTTATCTTACTCACACAGCTACCTCATTGCACCTCTTTTTTTCTTTGCGTCATGTGCTGTTTGGGGAGGGTTTTTTGGAAGGGCCATCCTGCGTGACACTGCAGTGCCACTCCTAGATGGGCCCGGTGTTTGTGTCGGCCACTAGGGTCGCTTATCTTACTCACACAGCTACCTCATTGCGCCTCTTTTTTTCTTTGCGTCATGTGCTGTTTGGGGAGGGTTTTTTGGAAGGGCCATCCTGCGTGACACTGCAGTGCCACTCCTAGATGGGCACGGTGTTTGTGTCGGCCACTAGGGTCGCTTATCTTACTCACACAGCTACCTCATTGCGCCTCTTTTTTTCTTTGCGTCATGTGCTGTTTGGGGAGTGTTTTTTGGAAGGGCCATCCTGCGTGACACTGCAGTGCCACTCCTAGATGGGCCCGGTGTTTGTGTCGGCCACTAGGGTCGCTTATCTTACTCACACAGCTACCTCATTGCGCCTCTTTTTTTCTTTGCGTCATGTGCTGTTTGGGGAGGGTTTTTTGGAAGGGCCATCCTGCGTGACACTGCAGTGCCACTCCTAGATGGGCCCGGTGTTTGTGTCGGCCACTAGGGTCGCTTATCTTACTCACACAGCTACCTCATTGCGCCTCTTTTTTTCTTTGCGTCATGTGCTGTTTGGGGAGTGTTTTTTGGAAGGGCCATCCTGCGTGACACTGCAGTGCCACTCCTAGATAGGCACGGTGTTTGTGTCGGCCACTAGGGTCGCTTAGCTTAGTCATCCAGCGACCTAGGTGCAAATTTTAGGACTAAAAATAATATTGTGAGGTGTAAGGTATTCAGAATAGACTGAAAATGAGTGGAAATTATGGTTTTTGAGGTTAATAATACTTTGGGATCAAAATGACCCCCAAATTCTATGATTTAAGCTGTTTTTTAGTGTTTTTTAAAAAAAACACCCGAATCCAAAACACACCCGAATCCGACAAAAAAAATTCGGTGAGGTTTTGCCAAAACGCGGTCGAACCCAAAACCAAAACACAAAACCCGAAAAATTTCAAGTGCACATCTCTAATATATATATATATATATATATATATATATATATATATATATATACACTGTTCAAAAAAATAAAGGGAACACTTAAACAACACAATGTAACTCCAAGTCAATCACACTTCTGTGAAATCAAACTGTCCACTTAGGAAGCAACACTGATTGACAATCAATTTCACATGCTGTTGTGCAAATGGAATAGACAACAGGTGGAAATTATAGGCAATTAGCAAGACACCCCCAATAAAGGAGTTGTTCTGCAGGTGGTGACCACAGACCACTTCTCAGCTCCTATGCTTTCTGGCTGATGTTTTGGTCACTTTTGAAAGCTGGCGGTGCTTTCACTCTAGTGGTAGCATGAGACGGAGTCTACAACCCACACAAGTGGCTCAGGTAGTGCAGCTCATCAAGGATGGCACATCAATGCGAGCTGTGGCGAGAAGGTTTGCTGTGTCTGTCAGCGTAGTGTCCAGAGCATGGAGGCGCTACCAGGAGACAGGCTAGTACATCAGGAGACGTGGAGGAGGCCGTAAGAGGGCAACAACCCAGCAGCAGGACCGCTACCTCCGCCTTTGTGCAAGGAGGAACAGGAGGAGCACTGCCAGAGCCCTGCAAAATGACCTCCAGCAAGCCACAAATGTGCATGTGTCTACCCAAACGATCAGAAACAGACTCCATGAGGGTGGTATGAGGGCCCGCCATCCACAGGTGGGGGTTGTGCTTACAGCCCAACACCGTGCAGGATGTTTGGCATTTGCCAGAGAACACCAAGATTGGCAAATTCGACACTGGTGCCCTGTGCTCTTCACAGATGAATGCAGGTTCTCACTGACCACATGTGACAGACGTGACACAGTCTGGAGACTCCAAGGAGAACGTTCTGCTGCCTGCAACATCCTCCAGCATGACCGGTTTGGCAGTGGGTCAGTAATGGTGTGGGGTGGCATTTCTTTGGTGGCTGCACAGCCCTCCATGTGCTCGCTAGAGGTAGCCTGATTGCCATTAGGTACCGAGATGAGATCCTCAGACTCCTTGTGAGACCATATGCTGGTGCGGTTGGCCCTGGATTCCCCCTAATGCAAGACAATGCTAGACCTCATGTGGCTGGAGTGTGTCAGCAGTTCCTGCAAGACGAAGGCATTGATGCTATGGACTGGCCCGCCCGTTCCCCAGACCTGAATCCAATTGAGCACATCTGGGACATCATGTCTCGCTCCATCCACCCAGGGGCGGATCCAGAAAAAAATTACAGGGGGGGCACCATAAGGGACGTGGCTTCGTTGGAATGGGCGTGGCTTCGTTTGAATGGGCGTGGTATTGCAGGAAAAGACTACCTTATACCCCAGTTTTGCAACCTGCACGCCCAGACGTTGGCCACCACAGGAAAGAAAAATAATCCTGATTCATGCCCCTTACATTATTTGTCATTTTTCCTCCTTATAGTAATGCCCAGTATACATTATTCCACATACTGCAATGGCCCTTAGCCATTATTCCACACACAATAATGCACATGACACAATATGCACACACCGTAATGCCCCAGACACATTATGCCACACACCGTAATGCCTGTGACACATTATGACAGGAATCGCAATGCCCGTTATACATTATGCTACACACTGCACTGCCCCTGATACATTATAGCACATACAATGTCTGGGACACATTATGCCACACACTGCAATGACCTTGAGACATTATACCACAATGCCCGTGATATAGTATACCATACACCGTAATGCCTGTGACACATACCGCAATGCCCGTTATACCCTATGCCACACACCGCAATGCCCGTTATATATTATGCCACACTGCAATGACCCTGAGACATTATACCACATACCACAATGCCCGTGATATAGTATACCACACACCGTAATGCCTGACACATTATGACACACACCGCAATGTCCGTGATACATTATGCCACACACTGCAATGACCCTGAGACATTATACCACATATCACAATGCCAGCGATATAGTATACCATACACCGTAATGCCTGTGACACATTATGACACACACCGCAATGTCCGTGATACATTATGCCACACACCGTAATGCCCATTACACATTAAGTCCTACAGTAAGGCTTCTAATTACTTTTCAAATACCTGCTCGTTGTCAGGGGTTTCATGCACTGGGTGTCATGCTCGTTGCCAGGGGTTTCATGCTCTTGGTTCCATGCACGGTGCCAGGGGTTTTCATGCTCAGGGTGTCATGCTCGTTGCCAGGGGTTTCATGCACTGGGTGTCATGCTCGTTGCCAGGGGTTTCATGCACTGGGTGTCATGCTCGTTGCCAGGGGTTTCATGCACTGGGTGTCATGCTTGTTGCTAGGAGGTAGTCCTTGTTGCTAGGGCTGTGCTCCCAGTGCCACATATGTCCCCAGTGCCAGATATTCCCCCACGGTGCCAGGTACTCACATGCCCCCAGTGCCAAATATAGCCCCCCCCCCATGTGCCAGGTACACATATACCCCCAGTGCCAGATATTCCCCGACAGTGCCACATATGCCCCCAGTGCCAGATATCGCCCCCCCCAGTGCTATATATGCCCCCAGTGCCACATATGCCCCAGTGCCAGATATCGCCCCCCCCAGCGCTATATATGCCCCCAGTGCCACATATGCCCCAGTGCCAGATATTGCCCCCCCCCAGTGCTATATATGCCCCCAGTGTCACATATGCCCCAGTGCCAGATATTCCCCCCCAGTGCCACATATGCCCCCAGTGCCAGACAATGCCCCAGTGCCAGATATCCCTCCCCTGCCAGTTATTCCCCCCAGTGCAAGATATTCCCCCCAGTGCCAGATATCCCCCCCCAGTGCCACATATGCCCCCAGTGCCAGATATCCCCCCCCCCAGTGCCAGATATGCCCCCAGTGCCAGATATTCCCCCCAGTGCCATATATGTCCCCAGTGCCAGATATCCCCCCCCTCCCTGCCAAATATGCCCCCAGTGCAGATATTCCCCCCCAGTGCGTGTTCCCCCCCCTCCCCCTTCCTCCGCCGCTGCTCCCCCCGCTCCCCTGCTGTTAGGAGGGACACGGAGGGCACAGTGCACGCCTCCCTGTGTCCCTCCTGTGTCTCCGGCGGCCCCGGGTCACTGTAATAAAGGAAGTGCTCACGAACGGCACTTCCTTTATGAGACCAGCGGCCGCCGGAGACCCAGGAGGGACACAGGAGAGGCGCGCACTGTGCCCTCCGTGTCCCTCCTAACAGCAGGGGAGGAAACGAGACCGCAGACTGACATGCGGACGCTCGTCCGCATGTCAGTCTGCACTAAAAATGACAGGGGGGGCACGTGCCTTGGTGCCCCCCCCTAAATCCGCCACTGCATCCACCAACCACATTGCACCACAGACTGTCCAGGAGTTGGCGGATGCTTTAGTCCAGGTCTGGGAGGAGATCCCTCAGGACACCATCCGCCACCTCATCTGGAGCATGCCCAGGCGTTGTAGGGAGGTCATACAGGCATATGGAGGCCACACACACTACTGAGCCTCATTTTGACTTGTTTTAAGGACATTACATCAAAGTTGGATCAGCCTGTAGTGTGTTTTTCCACTTTAATTTTGAGTGTGACTCCAAATCCTGACCTCCATGGGTTAATAAATTTGAGTTCCATTGATAGTTTTTGTGTGATTATGTTGTCAGCACATTCAACTATGTAAAGAACAAAGTATTTAATAAGAATATTTCATTCATTCAGATCTAGGATGTGTTGTTTAAGTGTTCCCTTTATTTTTTTGAGCAGTGTATATATATATATATATATATATATACCAGTCCAAAGGTGCGAACGTCTAGCTTAATAAATACTCATCATGCAAGATTGCTAATAACATTTCAGTTGTATTAACTGTCTTCACTGATGATCTGAAGCCAGTTGATACAACTGAAACGTAATCAGCACGCTTGCGTGATGAGTATTTATTAAGCCAGGATTGCCGCACTTTTGGACTGGCATGCTTTATTTGTGAGGCCACCAGCTGCAGATACGGAAGTAATGGGAGCACTGCTGCTTTGGAAAATAACTAAATAAATAATAATAATAATTAAAAAAATCTAGTTATACATATTTTTTTTTTGGGGGGGAGGCGGTGTTAGAACACAAAATAATCCTATAATATATAAAGGAAGCAATGGGGATGGGTAGTGTAAGAGGAAAACAAAACATAATGCAAAACTACTGTGAGTTCTTTATTTATTTGTTTTTACATTTTATTGCCACACTTAAAATTTCCCTCAGACCCCTCCAAATTATTATTATTAATATTATTATCCTTTATTTATATGGCGCTACAAGGGTTCCGCAGCGCCCAATTACAGAGTACATATGCACATAATCAAAACAGGAAAACAGTGACTTACAGTTGAAGACAATATAGGACAAGTACAGGGTAACTAAGCATAACTACACCAGTAAACGACATAGAGATAAGTTTCAAGGTGGCCAAAAAACTGCAGAATTTGGGCAGTTGAGGATTATTAACGTTAGAAAAGGATAAGCACATGAGGGAAAAGGGCCCTACACGTGAGAGCTTACATTCTAAAGGGGAGGGGCAGACAGACAGAGGTGACACAGATGGGGTAGACCGAGCATGGGACAGAGAGTTAGGGTGAGATTTGCCTGGGTTTGGTAAAGAAGTGGGTCTTAAGAGCTCGTTTGAAGTTCTGTAGAGAAGTGGAAAGTCTGAGGGGGAGAGGTAAAGAATTCCAGAGAAAGGGAGCAGCACGTGAAAAATCTTGGAGATAGGAGTGGGAGGAAGTAATCAGAAGACAGGAGAGTCGACGTACATTAGCAGAGCAAAGAGGACGGATGGGAGAGTAAAAGGAGATAAGGTCAGAGATGTAAATAGGAGAGGAGTGGGTGAGTGCTTTGTAAGTGAATGTGAGAAGTTTGAATTGGATTCTGAAAGGGAAGGGAAGCCAGTGAAGGGCTTGCAGGAGAGGGGAGGTGGATGTAGTGCGTTTGGTGAGGAAGATGAGCCGGGCAGCAGCATTGAGGATAGATTGGAGTGGAGAGAGGTAATTGTCAGGGAGGCCAGTTGGGAGGAGATTACAGTAGTCCAGTCTGGAAATAATCAGTGAGTGAATAATGGTCTTAGTGGCATCCGGGGTGAGAAAAGGTCTGATCCTGGAAATGTTTTTGAGATGAAAATGACAGGTTTGTGAGAGGTGCTAAATGTGTGGTTTGAAGGAGAGGGAGGAGTCAAGGATTATACCAAGACAGCGTACTTGGGGGCTAGAGGAGATAGTCGTGCCATCAATGGATAATGAGATTGTGGGAGGTGAGGTTGTGCGGGAGGGTGGGAAGATGATCAGCTCAGTCTTAGATATGTTGAGTTTAAGAAAGCGCTGGGACATCCAGGAAGAGATACAGGTTGAGTATCCCATATCCAAATATCCGAAATACGGAATATTCCGAAATACGGACTTTTTGAGTGAGAGTGAGATGAAACTTTTGTTTTTTGATGGCTCAATGTACACAAACTTTGTTTAATACACAAAGTTATTAAATATATTGTATTAAATGACCTTCAGGCTGTGTGTATAAGGTGTATATGAAACATAAATGCATTCTGTGCTTAGATTTAGGTCCCATCGCCATGATATCTCATTATGGTATGCAGTTATTCCAAAATACGGAAAAATCCGATATCCAAAATACCTCTGGTCCCAAACATTTTGGATAAGGGATACTCAACCTGTATCAGAAAGACAGTTGGAGGTACGAGTGAGGAGGGCTGGGGAGAGATCAGGGGAGGAAAGGTAGATTTGAGTGTCATCAACATAGAGGTGAAATTGGAAATGAAAAGAACTAATGAGTTCACTTAAAGAGGACGTATAGAAAGAGAAAAGGAGAGGACCAAGAACAGAGCCTTGGGGGACACCAACAGTTAGTGGAAGTGTGTGTGTGTGTGTGTGTGTGGGGGGGGGGGGGTAGCGTCATGAGAGGAGACAGAGAAGGAACGATCAGAGAGGTAGGAGGACAGCCAGGAGAGGACAGTATCACGCAGACCAAGAGAGTGAAGGATTTTCAGAAGGAGAGGGTGGTCCACAGTGTCAAAAGCAGCAGAGAGGTCAAGAAGAATAAGCAGAGAGTATTGGCCCTTAGATTTGGCTGCATGGAGGTCATTGCAGACTTTTGTGAGGGCAGTTTCAGTGGAGCGGAGAGAACAGAAACAAGACTGGAATGGGACTTTCCATTTTATCACTTTCCAAGCAATGATGCATCTGGCCCTTAATCCTTAGTTCTTTGTAAGGATATTCATATGCCTATCCCAATCATGTTTAAACTGCTCTACTGTCTTTGTTTCTACCACCTCTGACAAGAGGCTATTCCACTTATCCACTGCCCTTTCTGTGAATTCATTTGGGCAAACAAATAATTGGCAGCAATAAAAAACTGTAAAAATGCAAACAAAGTGTAAATCTACGATAAATTTAATGCAACCTACTTACAGTCTATCAAAATATTGTTCTTAGGCATTTTCTTTCCTAATACGGAAACCAAGTTTGTCATGACCTAATCTACAATGAGAGACTCTCCCACAGCTCAGTTATCGGGACATTTCACAAAATAGGGCAGTAGTTTCAGTTTCAGTGAATAATTAAACCAACCAATTATTACTGTTTTTATTACTACATGTTAAAAGGTATTAGAAATTAAATGTTACTATTTTTGCTATTTTTTATGGTATAGGAACAACATTTAATACTATACATTTGCTCAAAAGCAATATTTTAAAATAATTGTGTTCCAAATTCTAGATAAAACTGAACTTTTTTATTACGAGAAGAATGAGCAGATAAAAATGAAGGAGTTAAATGTCCGTGCATCAGATAATCCCATCATTTACATTTTAAATCATCTGTGTACCGAGCTATATGCAAAGTCCGTCTGCTCAGATAGTAAAAAACAAAATATTGGATCTGTCTGTTCCCAGGAAACCTAATATAGACCACAGGCATTTAATTATTTATTTTATATTAAACTTCAAGGGAAGTGCCGCAAGATACGCAACTCATTTGTAACTTTGTAAAGAAACCTAGAGCCAGGCACAGCAATGGGTTAATCTGCATTGCTTTATGCCACATAATTGTCTGACCAGCTCCCAGAATGCGTTTTTACCCTGGCAGGAGTACCAGATTTAATGGTAGTCTACCTAACCTGGCAAATTCTCATCTCTGTCTCTCTCCTTCTGCCAAATCTTCTGACCTGAGATCAACTCAAGCATTTTATTAATTACCTCTGCCTCAAAGAGTCCCTGGTATTTGCAAGGCTGGCTGGCAGCTTGTTTATGTAGTATGTATCTAAAAATTGTTCTACAAAACAACTGAGAGCCTTTTGCATATAATAGATAAAGTGTCTGTAATTGCCCGCTCAGCCAACAAAGATGTCTTTAGTTTTTAACTCCTACTGAGGAGTTTGGACACTTTGCTCAAACACTGAAAAACTCCAGATGCTTTTAGTGGTATAGAAACTTCTCTGTTAATCCTAGGAGCGCATTGCTGATGACCTTCTGTGCTACCTTCTGTCAAGGTCCTAATTGCTTCGCTTGACCTTGATCTTTAGGCTCTGTTTCACAGAGGTAATGGATGTGACTGATAAAGGGGTATCAGATAAGTGAATTAGAAGTAAATGACCTCTAACTCACATGGTTTCATGGATTGGTTTTAGCTTCACAAGGGATGCAAATGCAGCAGAGTGCTTCTTATGTAAATTGATGACTACTGAATGCATCTGTGATCTGATGCCTGTCAATCAGGCTGCAACTTGTTGCATGGGTGTAACCAGAACTTAATTGGCCCCATAGCAACATTTTGAAGGGCCCCTGTCCCAATGCTTCAAGAGAGATACCTCTCCACAGCAGTTGTTAATTTTATGCCCCATAATAGTGCCCAAGTTCATGTTCTTAACCATAGTAATGCCTTAGTTAATGTTATGCCCCATAGTAGTGCCCTGGTATATTTTATTTTATGAACCACAGAGGTGCTCTAATTCACATTATGTCACATTGTAAGGCTGCCAGTACACATTATGCAACACAGTATCACTAAATCACAGTTTATATTATGCTTCACTGTAGTGCCTCCACTTTATATTGTGCCACATTACAGTGCTTTAGTTTATATTATGTACCAGTATAATGCCCTCCAGTTCATTTTATACCACATTACAATGAGCAGCTCCAGGGGCATAACTAGATATATTGTAACCCCCAATGTAAAAGTTTGTAACATTGGAGACCATCCGGATCATAGCTCAGTAAATAGCAATTTAAAGCAGCAATTCCACATAGAATATTGTGTTTACTTTATTTAACTTGCTATTTCTTAAATAGCTTAAGCACCTTTTTAAGTATGTATCTGAACTAGTGATGAGCGGGTTTGGTTCCTCGGAAACCGAACCCCCCCGAACTTCACCCATTTTACACGGGTCCGAGGCATACTCGGATTCTCCCGTATGGCTCGGTTAACCCGAGCGCGCCCAAACGTCATCATCCCGCTGTCGGATTCTCGCGAGATTCGGATTCTATATAAGGAGCCACGCATCGCCGCCATTTTCACTCGTGCATTGGAAATGTTAGGGGGAGGACGTGGCTGGCGTCCTCTCCGTTTATTAATGTTGCTGCAAATATTTGTGCTTATTGCTTAATTGTGGGGACTGGGGAGCAGCAGTATTATATAGGAGGAGTACAGTGCAGAGTTTTGCTGATCAGTGACCACCAGTTTTATCCGTTCTCTGCCTGAAAAACGCTCCATATCTGTGCTCAGTGTGCTGCATATATCTGTGCTCACATTGCTTTATTGTGGGGACTGGGGACCAGCAGTATTATATAGGAGGAGTACAGTGCAGAGTTTTGCTGACCAGTGACCACCAGTATTATACATTGTCTGCCTGAAAAACGCTCCATATCTGTGCTCAGTGTGCTGCATATATCTGTGCTCACACTGCTTTATTGTGGGGACTGGGGACCAGCAGTATTATATAGGAGGAGTACAGTGCAGAGTTTTGCTGACAGTGACCACCAGTATATATAGCAGTACGGTACGGAAGGCCACTGCTCTACCTACCTCTGTGTCGTCAAGTATACTATCCATCTAGATTCTATACCTGTGGTGCATTTTAGTTTTGCAGTTTGCTGACAGTGACCACCAGTATATATAGCAGTACGGTACGGAAGGCCACTGCTCTACCTACCTCTGTGTCGTCAAGTATACTATCCATCTAGATTCTATACCTGTGGTGCATTTTAGTTTTGCAGTTTGCTGACAGTGACCACCAGTATATATAGCAGTACGGTACGGAAGGCCACTGCTCTACCTACCTCTGTGTCGTCAAGTATACTATCCATCTAGATTCTATACCTGTGGTGCATTTTAGTTTTGCAGTTTGCTGACAGTGACCACCAGTATATATAGCAGTACGGTACGGAAGGCCACTGCTCTACCTACCTCTGTGTCGTCAAGTATACTATCCATCTAGATTCTATACCTGTGGTGCATTTTAGTTTTGCAGTTTGCTGACAGTGACCACCAGTATATATAGCAGTACGGTACGGAAGGCCACTGCTCTACCTACCTCTGTGTCGTCAAGTATACTATCCATCTAGATTCTATACCTGTGGTGCATTTTAGTTTTGCAGTTTGCTGACACAGTGACCACCAGTATATATAGCAGTACGGTACGGTAGGCCACTGCTCTACCTACCTCTGTGTCGTCAAGTATACTATCCATCTAGATTCTATACCTGTGGTTCATTTTAGTTTTGCAGTTTGCTGACAGTGACTACCAGTATATATAGCAGTACGGTACGGAAGGCCACTGCTCTACCTACCTCTGTGTCGTCAAGTATACTATCCATCTAGATTCTATACCTGTGGTGCATTTTAGTTTTGCAGTTTGCTGACAGTGACCACCAGTATATATAGCAGTACGGTACGGAAGGCCACTGCTCTACCTACCTCTGTGTCATCAAGTATACTATCCATCTAGATTCTATACCTGTGGTTCATTTTAGTTTTGCAGTTTGCTGACAGTGACCACCAGTATATATAGCAGTACGGTACGGAAGGCCACTGCTGTACCTACCTCTGTGTCGTCATTAAGTATACTATCCATCTACATTCTATACCTGTGGTGCATTTTAGTTGTGCGCAGTATATATAGTAGTAGGCCATTGCTATTGATACTGGCATATAATTCCACACATTAAAAAATGGAGAACAAACATGTGGAGGTTAAAATAGGGAAAGATCAAGATCCACTTCCACCTCGTGCTGAAGCTGCTGCCACTAGTCATGGTCGAGACGAGGAAATGCCATCAACGTCGTCTGCCAAGGCCGATGCCCAATGTCATAGTAGAGAGCATGTAAAATCCAAAAAACAAAAGTTCAGTTAAATGACCCAAAAATCAAAATTAAAAGCGTCTGATGAGAAGTGTAAACTTGCCAATATGCCATTTACGACACGGAGTGGCAAGGAACGGCTGAGGCCTTGGCCTATGTTCATGGATAGTGGTTCAGATTCACATGAGGATGGAAGCACTCATCCTCTCGCTAGAAAACTGCAGTGCCACTCCTAGATGGGCCAGGTGTTTGTGTCGGCCACTTGGGTCGCTTAGCTTAGTCACACAGCTACCTCAATGCACCTCTTTTTTTCTTTGCATCATGTGCTGTTTGGGGACTATTTTTTAAATCTGCCATCCTGTCTGACACTGCAGTGCCACTCCTAGATGGGCCAGGTGTTTGTGTCGGCCACTTGTGTCGCTTAGCTTAGTCACACAGCGACCTTGGTGCGCCTCTTTTTTTCTTTGCATCATGTGCTGTTTGGGGACTATTTTTTTGAAGTGCCATCCTGTCTGACACTGCAGTGCCACTCCTAGATGGGCCAGGTGTTTGTGTCGGCCATTTGTGTCGCTTAGCTTAGTCACACAGCGACCTTGGTGCACCTCTTTTTTTTCTTTGCATCATGTGCTGTTTGAGGACTATTTTTTTGAAGTGCCATCCTGCCTGACACTGCAGTGCCACTCCTAGATGTGCCAGGTGTTTGTGTCGGCCACTTGTGTCGCTTAGCTTAGCCATCCAGCGACCTCGGTGCAAATTTTAGGACTAAAAATAATATTGTGAGGTGTGAGGTGTTCAGAATAGACTGAAAATGAGTGTAAATTATGGTTATTGAGGTTAATAATACTATGGGATCAAAATAACCCCCAAATTCTATGATTTAAGCTGTTTTTGAGGTTTTTTTGTTAATAAACACCCAAATCCAAAACACACCCGAATCCGACAAAAAATTTTCAGGGAGGTTTTGGCAAAACGCGTCCGAATCCAAAACACGGCCGCGGAACCGAATCCAAAACCAAAACACAAAACCCGAAAAATGTCCGATGTACATCTCTAATCTGAACTATCAGATTATGATACACATTTAATTTATCTACTCTCCTACAAACCATTATCTCATTTCAAAATCTCTCCGCAGGGCAAACAAAAATGTCTGCTAGGCACAGACACAGTCTGCTAAACAGGCACAGGCTGCCAGCTTATCAGCATGCCATGTGATGGCAGAGGGGAAAGGAGGATACAGAGCGCTGAGGGTTTTTCCAAAGTCTTTTTGCTCACTACATCATAAGACTTGTAGTCACAGGACAAAATTAGAAATCATTATGAGCATGCTGTGGAAAAACAACAAGGTAAATGGTATCAATGATACCAACATTAATCTTATAGCCTACAGGCGCCTTTCATGTCTTTTTTGCCATGAAAACTGGCTTTTCATGGGTTTGCATGCTCCAGCGATTCACCTATTCAATTGCAAATTTGCGAAAACGAGATTACCGCAAAAAATTGTTGCCGAAAGAGAAAATAAAAAAATGGGTTAATCTGCCTGTACCCCCCAAAAAAGCTGAACTAACATTTAATAATAGTATAGAAGTTTATTATTGGTTATAATAAAAGTATTTCTGGTACTTTAACTGGGTTAAATGGCTGTTGTATGCATTTGTTTTAAATTGCAAAAAAAAAATATAGAAAGCTTTTTTTCCCCCAGCAGAATAAGTGCTAAAAGTTAATTCTGTGTATATAAAAATAGATATAAGTATATATTTGGGACATTTTAGGGGACTTTTTAAAAAAAAAAAGTGGAAACAGACCAATTACTCCTACCTGCAAGTCTAAAAACTTGTCCCACTCATAAAGCACCCCATTATACCTGTCCAATACCTTGTATCCCAATATCTCTCATTTTTTGCACTTTTTCACCCCATAAATAACATGTCTTTAATGGGCAATTAAAAATAATTAAAAAGTTGCCTAAAAGTGCCTACATGGGGGTGTCCCAGGGGTTCTGAACCAAATCCTGAAATTTTTAACTTAAAATAGGAATTTTTCCCAATTTTTCATCCGCTCAGAGATGGTGAATTGAAATGTGCGGTAAAATTACCAGCCTATTCAATTGTCCTGATTTCACGGACAATTGAATAGGCACTTTTTCACGATTCAGAGGAAAATCATAGTTTTTACTGCAAAAATGGCTTTTCACAGCTGATTGAATTCAGCTCATTATCTATTAAACAACATTCGTTATTTTCCTTTACACGTTGTGGCATCATATAACTGATGAAAATCTGAGTGGTTCATTCATTTATTTCCAGGACAAATAGCCTTCGCCTGCCACATCCAAATATTTTCATATATATCAGCATTTCATTGTTTTTCTGATTCCAGCCTTGTTTGTTAATGAAATCTCATGTCCTTTCTAAGTGACTATCTAAACTGAAGGCTTTAGCCTCCAGCTGCACAAATAGGGAAACATACCGCATTATAAAAGGAAACAGATACTGTTTTAGTTGTGGGGATTTTTTTGCTTATTTTTGTTAGATGCATTTAGTGTAGTTGTAGTTCTGTACTCAATCTATAAAGGAACCTATAAAAGAACAGAGAGTTAACAAATAGCAATCCCAATGATGTTTTTAGCCTGGACACAGCCCAGACAAATAGGGTCTTAGGTCACTTTCCATCGCTTGGAACACAGATAAGATACTTTTAGCTACAGAGCAGAAGTGGTGGCTGCGACAACCCTAGCTGCTTTTCTTGGAACTCGCTCAACATGCACAGAGAAGGGACCGTCTCATGACCTCCAACATCCAGTCATTTCTCTGGTTTGCCAAAGTAACCATGTTCTCCCTGATGTCTTTTACATGTCTGACAATGTTCAGCTGAAGCGACCCATTCAGTTTGTTTTCAGGAATAAGCTGTCACAAGAACAGATCCAACATGACCCATTTTTATTCTCCATCTAACCTATATGAAAATGCATTAATAAACTAAAACCAATGGGTGATATTCTATTAGCCGCGATAAAGTTGCAGCAAAATTTATCACACTTATCTCCAAAAAATCAGCTTATTGCAGCCTGCATGCTCCTGTTTTTTGCACCTATCCGATTATAAAATGGCGAAAAACGGAATTCGCGCAATAATTCTAACTGGCAAAAGCCGAGATAAGTATAGGAGAAAATTAGAAAATCTGCCTGTACCCCCTAAAAGCCAACTAATATAAGAAAACATTATAGAAGTCTATTGGTGGCCATAATAAAACTATTTGGTGTAATTAAATTAGGTCAAATGGTTATATGCATTTAAAAATGTGAAAAAATTACAGAAAGTTAATTTTTGCAGCAAAATTAGTGCTCATATTCAATTTGGTGTACATAACAATGGGTATAAGTATACGTTTGGGTCATTTTAGGGGACTTTAAAAAAAAATGGTTGAAACAGGCCAATTACTCCCACCTGCTAGCCTAAAAACACTTGTCCCACGCATAAAGCACCCCACTATACCTGTCCCATACTTTATACCCCAATTTCCATCACTTTGCATTTTTTGACCACAAAAATTACTTGTCATTATTAGCCAATTAAAAATAATTAAAACTTATAAGTGCCTAATTAGAGATTCAGGGGGGTGTCCCAGGGGTTCTGAATCAAATTTCAATATTTTAGCTTAAAATAGGGATTTTGCACTACTTATCACCTGCTCAGAGATGGTGAAGAGAAATCAATGATAAACCCTGTGCAGACTTAAATGAGGAACATATGTTTTATATGTGTGATTTGGTTAAAAAAGGAACAAAGTGTAAGTTTGTACTGTAGAGTCTAAAGGAAATTTAGGGCTAAGAGGCCGATTTACCACTATCTGAGGCTGCTGATGTGGTGTGATCATATCGGGCCAATCCGCAATGTGATAATTGATTACATCACATGAATGTATCAATTATCGCATGCAGGCACAGAGCTTGCGAGAAAGATCTGTCTCTGCGGTGCTACTCCCGCAGCCAAATCAGGGTATTTTTCACGAAAAATACCCTGATTATGTGCTGCGTATGCACTGCCACCCGACATCACCAAAGCTACCACCACTGCTGGCATCCACCTCCCAGTCACAATGACCCCTCCCCGCGACCTTCCCTAACCCTGGTCATACCAACACCCGAGGATCGGACACATAGGGGTATATGCAATTAGCGGCGAATCGCAGCAATTTTTTGGCCGTTTTTCAATTCGACAGTCTGATTTCGGCAAGTGGGTGCAGAAATTGACCATATTCAATAAAAAACGGATTCGACAGTCCCGCTGACGAAAAACGGCCGATTTGACGGATTTTGTTCCGTTTTTTAAAAAACGGGTAAAAACGGGAAAAAACACGGGGAAAAATGGCGTGGGGTCCCCCCTCCAAAGCATAACCAGCCTCGGGCTCTTCGAGCCGGTCCTGGATCTAAAAATCCGGGGAAAAAATGGACAGGGGATACCCCGTATTTTTAAAACCAGCACCGGGCTCTGCGCCTGGTGCTGGTGCAAAAAATACGGGGGACAAAAAGAGTAGGGGTCCCCCGTATTTTTTACACCAGCATCGGGCACCACTAGCTGGACAGATAATGCCACAGCCGGGGGTCACTTTTATACAGCGCCCTGCGGCCGTGGCATTAAATATCCAACTAGTCACCCCTGGCCGGGGTACCCTGGGGGAGTGGGGACCCCTTCAATCAAGGGGTCCCCCCCAGCCACCCAAGGGCCAGGGGTGAAGCCCGAGGCTGTCCCCCCCATCCAAGGGCTGCGGATGGGGGGCTGATAGCCTTGAGAAAATGACAAGAATATTGTATTTCCTGTAGTACTACAAGTCCCAGCAAGCCTCCCCCGCAAGCTGGTACTTGGAGAACCACAAGTACCAGCATGCGGGAGAAAAACGGGCCCGCTGGTACCTGTAGTACTACTGGAAAAAAAATACCCAAATAAAAACAGGAGACACACACCTTGAGAGTAAAACTTTATTGCACACCTGCCGACACACACATACTTACCTATGTTGACCCGCCGACTGCCACGTCTCCTGATCCGACGATCCGGGGTACTTGTGAATAAAATTATACTCACCTCAATCCAGTGTCCAGATATAAATCCTCGTACTTGGCAAAACAAATAAACGATCACCCGGACCAGCGGACTGAAAGGGGTCCCATGTTTTCACATGGGTCCCCTTTCCCCGAATGCCGGGACCCCACGTGACTCCTGTCACAGAGGTCCCTTCAGCCAATCAGGAAGCGCTACTTCGTTGCACTCACCTGATTGGCTGTATGCGCGTGTGACCTCAGACAGCGCATCGCAAAGCCTCTCCATTACTTTCAATGGTGGGAACTTTGCCGTCAGCGGTGGGGTTACCCGCGGTCAGCCGCTGACCACGGGTGACCTCACCGCTGACGCAAAGTTCCCACCATTGAGTATAATGGAGAGGCTTTGCGATGCGCTGTCTGACATGCAGCCAATCAGCAGAGTGCCAGGACGTTGCGCTCGCTGAATGGCTTAAGAGACCTTTCTGTGACAGCAGTCACGGGGGGGGGGGGGGTCTCTGCATTCGGGGAAAGGGGTTCCATGTGTAAACATGGGACCCCTTTCAGTCCGCTGGTCCGGGTGTTCGTTTATTTGTTTTGCCAAGTACGAGGATTTATATCTGGACACTGGATTGAGGTGAGTATAATTTTATTCACAGGTACCCCGGATCGTCGGATCAGGAGACGTGGCAGTCGGCGGGTCAACATAGGTAAGTATGTGTGTGTCGGCAGGTGTGCAATAAAGTTTTACTCTCAAGGTGTGTGTCTCCTGTTTTTATTTGGGTATTTTTTTTCCAGTAGTACTACAGGTACCAGCGGGCCCGTTTTTCTCCCGCATGCTGGTACTTGTGGTTCTCCGAGTACCAGCTTGCGGGGGAGGCTTGCTGGGACTTGTAGTACTACAGGAAAAAACAATATTCTTGTCATTTTCTCAAGGCTATCAGCCCCCCATCCGCAGCCCTTGGATGGGGAGGACAGCCTCGGGCTTCACCCCTGGCCCTTGGGTGGCTGGGGGGGACCCCTTGATTGAAGGGGTCCCCACTCCCCCAGGGTACCCCGGCCAGGGGTGACTACTTGGATATTTAATGCCATGGCCGCAGGGCGCTGTATAAAAGTGACCCCCGGCTGTGGCATTATCTGTCCAGCTAGTGGAGCCTGATGCTGGTGTAAAAAATATGGGGGACACCTACTCTTTTTGTCCCCCGCATTTTTTGCACCAGCACCAGGTGCAGAGCCCGGTGCTGGTTTTAAAAATACGGGGGATCCCCTGTTCATTTCCCCCCCGGATTTTTAGAACCAGGACCAGCTCAAAGAGCCCGAGGCTGGTTATGCTTTGGAGGGGGGACCCCACGCCATTTTTTCCCTGGATTTTACCATTCCATCTAAAAAAAATAAAAAAAATATATTTTTAAAAATACATAAATAATACTTGTGCCTCCCAAAAAGACAAACCAAGTACCTAATCCCTTCTAATATAAATAGATATGCTATTACCAATAAAAAAAACACCAAAAAAACATGTTTTAATTTTTTTTAATTAGATTCACCCACCAAAGTGTGGCGGATTGAAAATGACGAATTTACTGTCTAAAAGCACTGTTGTCGCATTTCCAAACTTCAATTGAATATACTTTTGTCGAATTGCCGCATTTGTACCATTGCAGAAAAGTCGAATTTGACAAATGTCGAATTTCAAAAGGTCGAATTTTGAAAGTCCGTTTTTTTGACGGAAAGTACTGAATTGCATTGTCAAATTTTTTTTTTGGTCGAAAAAGTCCAGTTTTTCGACAATTTCGGGAATTCGACCGCAATTGCATATACCTAATAGAGATGATATCACTGCCTAGGGGCAGAGAGAAATCTCTACAGAAGTACAGGATCCGCAGTGAGACGCGTGATTATGCTATCTGAAGATGGCATAATTATCGCAGGGCTTACAGTGGTATTTAAAAAAAAAAATTTTTAGTAAATTTTGGTCAGATCACATTTCCTATTTTAAGTATGGGAAATGCGATCTGGCTACTAAAAAAATTTGAATTAAAGTGTTTAGAGCAGTTTTTTCCCCCATGAAAACGGCTTTAAAGGCCCTTTAATACATTCAGGTGATGCTAAAATGATTTTAGTAAAAAATAAGGTTAATAAATATGCCCATTAGAGAGAAGCTTATTCTCCAGGTGATCATATATAAAAAGCAGGAGGTTAAATTATTATTTATTTATTACCAGTTATTTATATAGTGCACACATATTCTGTAGTGCTTTACAGAGACTATTTGCCCACTCATATCAGTCCCTGCCCCAGTGGAGCTTACAATCTATATTCCCTACCACATGTACACGAGCACACATTCATACTAGAGTTAATTTGTGTTGGGATCCAGTTGACCTACCAGTATATTTTTGGATTGTGGGAGGAAACCGGAGTACCCAGAGAAAACCCACGCAAGTACGGGGAGAATATACCAACTTCGCACAGGTAGAGTCATGGTGGGAATCAAACTCATGAGCTCAGTACTGTGAGGCAGTAATGCTAACCATTACACCATCCATACTGCCCCAAATTAAATGTTCCTTTTAAAAAACAAAAACGATTCCCAGAATCCCCAGATAAATATGTCACTCAATGGGTTAAAATTTTCTTACAAATAAAACAACAGGATCACATACCTCCCAACTGACCCGATTTTTGCGGTCTGTCCCACCCATGGGCTGTGTTGTCCCATGGTGGAGGTGGGGGGTAGTTGGGAGGACCTGTCACTTGCACACAGTGTCTATTCACGGGTGCCATCAGCTCATAGAACACTGGGCATGGCAAATGGCAAAAATGGGGACGTGGCTTGCGATCACTGCTCTCCAGTGAAGTCTCCCCCCCTTTTCAATAGGCCACACCCCCTTTTTGTTGCACGCGGCGAGGGGGTTCCGCTTTAGCAGCAGCAGATGTTGGGAGGTATGGGATCAGTTATAGACATCAGGCCAATCAGAACTTGACAAATGACATGTGGGGCCTGTTTGTGTGGCTGGTGAATGACTGCACATACAGGTTAGCTGGCCTCATCTGCTGACCGAATATGTAGCTAAGTTCAAAAACCGTCCAGTGCTTGTGTTCTTAGCCCACTTTAATCACACAATCTTTTTGATTGCAGATAGGACTAGAACCATTTTTATGGTCTACCATCTGTTAAAGGGGCAAAATTTACTAAAGGTCGATTTTGTTGATTCAAGGGATTTGGCATTCTGTTTCAATTCGATTTCCATTTGATTTGGGTTGAACAGATTTACTAAAGCCCAAATTGAATGTCAAATCGATTCTAAAGGCAGATTCAACTCATATCCCATTAGAAATCTAATTTCTGAAAAACATCAATGTTTTCCTATAGAACAACATGAAATCCCCTAATTTCCTCAAGTTCAATTTGAAATCGTCCTCAAAATCGAACCTCAAATCGAACCTCAAATCTCCAAATGTTTAGAATGATCTTAGACATTTGATTTTGGCTTCTAAACCCATTGCAAAGATAGGAAATTGATAGTGATTACTTTTAAGTACCCAAAACACATAGGGCAGTGAGGAAATAGCAATAATGGATGCCCAAGGCTATGGTATGTTGTGCACCTACCTACACAATGCAAAATACCACCTGACTGAGAAAATCCTGGGCAATCAATCTGAGCACCATCAGCAGCTTCATGAGTTGAATAGAGCACGTATAGACATACTTTTTTATGCAATATATTTCAGCAGAGCACAATATTGGGCTATTTTGTTGAAAAATACATTGAAATTGACCAAAAACACGAGTGAAGTAACTGCCTATCCTGATCTATCCCATGATGCCTACATCCTCAGCAATTCATCCCTTCCTGTCAAAAATCTTGTTGGACAAATGCTGGAGGGAAGGTTGTTGTGTAAGATACCATTATGTGTTAATAAAGCATCCAATAAAAAGGCACATATAGTAGAATGCATCTTTTTTTAGAAAAAATATATTCAAAATGCATATTTTTATATCATTTTGCAAAAAAGTTCGGCATTGTTCTCTGCTGCTGTCAATTGTATAATTGCGCAAGAAATTGAAAACCAAAACAAAAAACACATAAATTATGTTTTCATGTTTTAAGAGTGTAAAGAGAGAGCTTCCACTTTAATTTATGTGCATGTGATACATTTGGACCAATAGGAAGCAATGAGGGTGTTCTATTTGATATTACATTCGATTTTGCTGGGGATTTCAATGGGGATTTAAGGTTCCATTTAGGAAGGGATTTCATACATGCAATTCTAAATCCCTCCCAAACATGAATCCACATTGAATTCGATATGAAAATTGAAAGCAAAATAGATTTTTAGTAAATAAGGCATTTTCAGAAACAGCAAAGGAATCGATTTCAATTAGGATGGCCAATCCCAGGATCGGCAGGATCCCAGGATTTTAGACAAAAAATGTCTGGGATTTGATCCCGGGATTGAGGCATCATGTCGGCCTTTGTTTTTTAAAGCTGGGCAGCGTTTAGCATCCTCAGGATACTCAGACGCTGCCCGACTCCCTGCTGCGCATGCGACCGCATCCTTATGCGCATCCGCCCGCATCCTTATAATAATTTTTGCAGTGGGATTGCGTATTGTGATCCAACCTGAATCGGGCCCATTGTGATCTAAAGACTCATTACAGACACAGCATAGTCATTTTTAAAGCATAATTTTCTAGCTGGAAAACACAATGGTATTTCCATGTCTTTGGTGACAAGTTATTGTTTGCTAAAGTGAAACTAAGCAGTGTTTCATATATTATTTCAATGTGTCCACTAGAGGCACTGTTCAATTGGTGTTTATTATTTTTGATTTTATATTAGCCAAACTGTTGAAATCTAGCAGCTGTCTGCAACTCACAGCAGTGGCAAATGCAAGATTTCTAGAGGGGGTTTCCAAATGCATTCCGCAATCTTCCATTCTGCGGAACATGGAATACAGTATTAATATTTAACACTATAGGTGGTCTACAGTATAGGATGTATCAAACATATTTAAATAATAAGATTTTACTTACCGATAAATCTATTTCTCGTAGTCCGTAGTGGATGCTGGGGACTCCGTCAGGACCATGGGGATATAGCGGCTCCGCAGGAGACAGGGCACAATAATAAAAGCTTTAGGATCAGGTGGTGTGCACTGGCTCCTCCCCCTATGACCCTCCTCCAAGCCTCAGTTAGGATACTGTGCCCGGACGAGCGTGCATAATAAGGAAGGATATTGAATCCCGGGTAAGACTCATACCAGCCACACCAATCACACCGTACAACCTGTGATCTGAACCCAGTTAACAGTATGATAACAACGAAGGAGCCTCTGAAAAGATGGCTCACAACAAGAATAACCCGATTTTTGTAACAAAACTATGTACAAGTATTGCAGACAATCCGCACTTGGGATGGGCGCCCAGCATCCACTACGGACTACGAGAAATAGATTTATCGGTAAGTAAAATCTTATTTTCTCTGACGTCCTAGTGGATGCTGGGGACTCCGTCAGGACCATGGGGATTATACCAAAGCTCCCAAACGGGCGGGAGAGTGCGGATGACCCTGCAGCACCGAATGAGAGAACTCCATGTCCTCCTCAGCCAGGGTATCAAATTTGTAGAATTTAGCAAACGTGTTTTCCCCTGACCAAGTAACTGCTCGGCAAAGTTGTAAAGCCGAGACCCCTCGGGCAGTCGCCCAAGATGAGCCCCCTTCCTTTTGGAATGGGCTTTTACCGATTTTGGCTGTGGCAGGCCTGCCACAGAATGTGTAAACTGAATTGTATTACAAATCCAGCGAGCAATCGTCTGCTTAGAAGCAGGAGCACCCATCTTGTTGGGTGCATACAGGCTAAACAGCGAGTCAGATTTTCTGACTCCAGCCTTCCTGGAAACATATTTTTCAGGGCCCTGACAACGTCAAGTAACTTGGAGTCCTCCAAGTCCCTAGTACCCGCAGGTACCACAATAGGTTGGTTCATGTGAAAAACAGAAAACACCTTAAGGAGAAATTGAGGACGAGTCCTCAATTCTGCCCTGTCAGAATGAAAAATTAAGTAAGGGCTTTATATATGATAAAGCCGCCAATTCTGACACACGCCTGGCTGAAGCCAGGGCTAATAGCATCGTCACCTTCCATGTGAGATATTTTAAGTCCACAGTGGTGAGTGGTTCAAACCAATGTGACTTTAGGAAACTCAAAACAACATTGAGATCCCAAGGTGCCACTGGGGCACAAAAGGAGGCTGTATATGCAGTACCCCTTTTACAAACATCTGAACGTCAGGCACTAAAGCCAGTTCTTTCTGGAAGAAATTCGACAGGGCCGAAATTTGAACCTTAATGGACCCTAATTTTAGTCCCATAGACAGTCCTGTTTTCAGGAAATGTAGGAAACGACCCAGTTGGAATTCCTCTGTAGGGGCCTTCTTGGCCCCACACCACGCAACATATCTTCGCCAAATGCGGTGAAAATGTTTTGCGGTTACATCCTTCCTGTCTTCGACCAGGGTAGGGATGACTTCATCTGGAATGCCCTTTCAGGATCCGGCGTTCAACCGCCATGCCGTCAAACGCGGCCGCGGTAAGTCTTGGAACAGACAAGGCCCCTGCTGGAGCAGGTCCTTTCTTAAAGGTAGAGGCCACGGGTCTTCCGTGAACATCTCTTGAAGTTTCGGGTACCAAGTCCTTCTTGGCCAATCCGGAACCACGAGTATCATTCTTACTCATCTCCCTCTTATGATTCTCAGTACTTTTTGTATGAGAGGCATAGGAGGGAACACATACTCTGACTGGTACATCCACAGTGTTACCAGAGCGTCCACCGCTATTGCCTGAGGGTCCCTTGACCTGGCGCAATATCTAGTTTTTTGTTCAGGCGGGACGCCATCATGTCCACCTTTGGTTTTTCACAACGGTTTACAATCATGTGGAAGACTTCCCGATGAAGTCCCCACTCTCCCGGGTGGAGGTCATGCCTGCTGAGGAAGTCTGCTTCCCAGTTTTCCACTCCCGGAATGAACACTGCTGAGAGTGTTATCACATGATTTTTCGCCCAGCGAAGAATCCTTGCAGTTTCTGCCATTTCCCTCCTGCTTCTTGTGCCGCCCTGTCTGTTTACGTGGGCGACTGCCGTGATGTTGTCCCACTGGATCAATACCGGCTGACCTTGAAGCAGAGGTCTTGCTAAGCTTAGAGCATTGTAAATTGCCCTTAGCTCCAGTATATTTATGTGGAGAGAAGTCTCCAGACTCGATCACACTCTCTGGAAATTTTTTCCTTGTGTGACTGCTCCCCAGCCACTCAGGCTGGCATCCGTGGTCACCAGGACCCAGTCCTGAATGCCGAATCTGCGGCCCTTTCATAGATGAGCACTCTGCAGCCACCGCAGAAGAAACACCCTTGTCCTTGGAGACAGGGTTATCCGCTGATGCATCTGAAGATGCGATCCGGACCATTTTTCCAGCAGATCCCACGTAAAGGTTCTTGCGTGAAATCTACCGAATGGAATCGCTTTGTAAGAAACCACCATTTTTCACAGGATCCTTGTGCAATGATGCACTGATACTTTTCCTGGTTTTAGGAGGTTCCTGACTAGCTCGGATAACTCCCTGGCTTTCTTCTCCGGGAGAAAACATCCTTTTCTGGACTGTGTCCAGAATCATCCCTAGGAACAGTAGACGTGTCGTCGGAAAAAACTGCGATTTTGGAATATTTAGAATCCACTCGTGCTGTCGTAGAACTACTTAAGATAGTGCTACTCCGACCTCCAACTGTTCTCTGGACCTTGCCCTTATCAGGAAAGCGTCCATATTTCTTTTAAGAAGAATCATCATTTCGGCCATTACCTTGGTAAAGACCCGGGGTGCCGTGGACAATCCAAACGGCAGCGTCTGAACTGATAGTGACAGTTCTGTACCACGAACCTGAGGTACCCTTGGTGAGAAGGGCAAATTTGGACATGTAGGTAAGCGTCCCTGATATCCAGTGACACCATATCGTCCCCTTCTTCCTGGTTCGCTATCACTGCTCTGAGTGACTCCATCTTGATTTGAACGCTTGTATGTAAGTGTTCAAATATTTCAGATCTCACCTAGCCGTCTGGCTTCAGTACCACAATATAGTGTGGAATAATACCCCTTCCCTTGTTGTAGAAGGGGTACTTTGATTATCACCTGCTGGGAATACAGCCTGTGAATTGTTCCCAATACTGCCTCCCTGTCGGAGGGAGACGTTGGTAAAGCAGACTTCAGGAACTTGTGAGGGGGAGACGTCTCGAATTTCCAATGTACACCTGGGATACTACGTGTAGGATCCAGGAGTCCACTTGTGAGTGAGCCCACTGCGTGCTGAAACTCTTGAGATGACCCCCTACCGCACCTGAGTCCGCTTGTACGGCCCCAGCGTCATGCTGCGGACTTGGCAGAAGCTGTGGAGGGCTTCTGTTCCTGGGAATGGGCTGCCTGCTGCAGTCTTCTTCCCTTTCCTCTACCCCTGGGCAGATATGACTGGCCCTTTTGCCCGCCTGCCCTTATGGGGACGAAAGGACTGAGACTGAAAAGACTGTGTCCTTTTCTGCTGAGATGTGACTTGGGGTAACAAAAGGTGGATTTTTCAGCTGTTGCCATGGCCACCAGGTCCGATGGACCGCCCCTTTATACGGCAATACTTCCATGTGCCGTCTGGAATCTGCATCACCTGACCACTGTCGTCTGGCAGATATGGACATCACATTTACTCTTGATGCCAGAATGCAAATATCCCTCTGCGCATCTCGCATATATAGAAATGCATCCTTAAAATGCTCTATAGTCAATAAAATCTTGTCCCTGTCAAGAGTATCAATATTTTCAGTCAGGAAATCCGACCAAGCCCCCTCAGCGCTGCACATCCAGGCTGAGGCGATTGCTGGTCGTAGTATAACACCAGTATATGTGTATATACTTTTAGGATATTTTTCAGCTTCCTATCAGCTGGCTCCTTGAGGGCTGCCGTATCTGGAGACGGTAACGCCACTTGTTTTTATAAGCGTGTGAGCGCCTTATTCACCCTAAGGTGTGTTTCCCAACTCGCCCTAACTTCTGGCGGGAAAGGGTATACCGCCAATAATTTTCTATCGGAGGAAACCCACGTATCATCACACACTTCATTTAATTTATCTGATTCAGGAAAAACTACAAGTAGTTTATTCACACCCTACATAATACCCTTATTTGTGGTACTTGTAGTATCAGAAATATGTAACACCTCCTTCATTGCCCTTAACATGAAACGTGTGGCCCTAAAGGAAAATACGTTTGTTTCTTCACCGTCGACACTGGAGTCAGTGTCCGTGTCTGTGTCGACCGACTGAGGTAAATGGGCGTTTTTACAAGCCCCTGACGGTGTCTGAGACGCCTGGACAGGTACTAATTTGTTTGCCGGCCGTCTCATGTCGTCAACCGACCTTGCAGCGTGTTGACATTATCACGTAATTCCTAAATAAGCCATCCATTCCAGTGTCGACTCCCTAGAGCATAGGTCTTCAACCTGTGGCCCTCCAGCTGCTGCGGAACTACACATCCCAGCATGCCCTGCCTCAGTTTTACCATGCCTTAATAGCAAAACTGTGGCAGGGCATGGTGGGATGTGTAGTTCCGCAGCAGCTGGAGGGCCACAGGTTGAAGACCCATGCCCTAGAGAGTGACATCACCAATACAGGCAATTTGCTCCGCCTCCTCACCAACATCGTCCTCCTACATGTCGACACACACGTACCGACACACAGCACACACACAGGGAATGCTCTGACAGAGGACAGGACCCCACTAGCCCTTTGGGGAGACAGAGGGAGAGTTTGCCAGCACACACCAAAAACGCTATAATTATACAGGGACAACCCCTTATACAAGTGTTTTCCCTTATAGCATTTTTATATATGTAATCATATCGCCAAATAAGTGCCCCCCCTCTCTGTTTTAACCCTGTTTCTGTAGTGCAGTGCAGGGGAGAGCCTGGGAGCCTTCCTCACAGCAGAGCTGAGCAGGAAAATGGCGCCGTGTGCTGAGGAGAATAGGCCCCGCCCCCTTTTCGGCGGGCTCTTCTCCCGGAGTTTGTGAGATCTGGCAGGGGTTAAATACATCCATATAGCCTCAAGGGCTATATGTGATGTATTTTAGCCATAAAAAGGTATTATACATTGCTGCCCAGGGCGCCCCCCCCAGCGCCCTGCACCCTCAGTGACAGTTGGTGATTGTTGGTGAAGTGTGCTGACAACAATGGCGCACAGCTGCAGTGCTGTGCGCTACCTTATGAAGACTGAAAGTCTTCTGCCGCCTGTTTCTGGACCTCTGGACCTCTTCAACTTCGGCATCTGCAAGGGGGGTCGGCGGCACGGCTCCGGGACGAACCCCAGGGTGAGACCTGTGTTCCGACTCCCTCTGGAGCTAATGGTGTCCAGTAGCCTAAGAAGCAAATCCATCCTGCACGCAGGTGAGTTTTCTTCTCTCCCCTAAGTCCCTCGTAGCAGTGAGCCTGTTGCCAGCAGGACTCACTGAAAATAAAAAACCTAACTTAAACTTTTATTCTAAGCAGCTCAGGAGAGCCACCTAGATTGCACCCTTCTCGTCGGGCACAAAAATCTAACTGAGGCTTGGAGGAGGGTCATAGGGGGAGGAGCCAGTGCACACCACCTGATCCTAAAGCTTTTATTATTGTGCCCTGTCTCCTGCGGAGCCGCTATATCCCCATGGTCCTGACGGAGTCCCCAGCATCCACTAGGACGTCAGAGAAAATATAAATAAATGATCAGGAAAAGGTTAAACAAACTATAATAAATATACCTATATACGCAAACCATACCTCCCAACTTTAGGAGGTATGGTTTTGCGAGTAGGGAGCGTGGTGTGGCCTCGCGGAAGAGCAGCAATTGAGGGCCATGCCCTGTTTGCTGTGGGTGACATGCAGAGCACTGTTGAGCTGCTGGCATGCCCCCTGTCCCTCTCTCCAAGTGAACAGATGCTGTGCGCATGGGCACAGCATCTATTCACTAATGCCCTGCCGCGGTGAGAGGGTCTCCCAACTGATCCCCCCTCCCCTCCACCGTGGGATACTGTGACCCACGGGTGGGACAGCAGGACAGTCCCAGAAAAACGGGACTGTCCCGCCAATATCAGGACAGTTGGGAGGTATGCACAAACATTATAGAACCAGTACTGCACTTTCTAAGCGCACATTCTCCCACCTCATGGTAAGGCTCCTGTTTCTTCTTCCTGGGAGGTAATCTCTGATCCAGTACAGTGACTCAGAACCACACACACAGCAGACCTGGTAGAAAAAGCTGCTACCACTGGGCATTTGCAGCAATTCTCTGCTCTGTCCCTTAAACTGCATGATGTGGTGGTAGCTCTAGTAATCGTATTATATACTATTGCTATTATTGTCATAATTTGAGCCACTTGCTGAGAGGGGTTTCCCAGCAACCGGAAAGCTCCCCTGCGTTTGCCTATGCGCAGGCTATTACATTTACCCCTGAGAATGAAAACAGCTTACACAGCATACGAGTTGTATTGGACAATTATACAGGGAGTATAAAAAGTCTCTGCAGTGACTGTGTGCTAAGCAAGTCTAGTAATATGACACCATATATATTATTTAAATGAAATAAAAGAGAAATTGTTACTTTCTTATCTACATTAAGCATACCTCCCAACTTTCAAAGCCGTGCGCGCTCCTGAAAATGAGGCGAGGCCTCGAAAAAGGGGCATGGCGATTGTAAGCCACGCCTCTCTTGTCCGCCACTGAAGGGGACATGCCCAGCGCTCTGTATGCGCACAGCATCTAATCACCGCTGCTCTTCTAAGCAGAGCAGCAGTGACAGGCGCTTCCCAACTGCCCCCCTCCCCCCCTTCACCTCGGGACAGAGTGGCCCGCGGGTGGTACAGCGGGACAGTCCCCAAAAAACAGGACTGTCACGTGAAAATCGGGACAGATGGGAGGTATGCATTAAGTGTTGCATCCAGAAATAGTGCTCACTGCAGGAACTTTCCAGATCTCCTGTATTACAATAGTTATTCTGAAACCATGCATGTTTTATATAGCTTCTTTTAGTACACAAATGCAGGGCTGTAGAGAGCAGTAGCCGGCCCGAGTACTAAATGTGGGGCATGGCCTAAACATGAGACGTGCCCATGTACCTTACCAAAAAATACATATTACCTTAAAACGCGGGGGAGGGGATTGCGCAACTGCATCTTATTTTGATCAGGGAAGCGGCTCCCTCCTCCTTGGCCAGCGCCTTCTACTCAGTGATATACGGGAAGTAGGAGCATGTGCACTCGATAGCAAATACTCTGCTCTGGCACAGTGCCCAAAAAACGGGACTGTCCCGCGAAAATTAGGACACATATGAAATATGTTTGATACAGCCTATACTATAGACCATCTATATTGTGTTAAATATTAATACTTATTAACTCTGTTTCATATATATGTTGCTTAATCTTGGTGTATTCAGTAAAACCAGTTGCCATAGCCGGCCTTCTAATGTGTTTTCCATATAACTATGCATTAATATAAAGTACAAAATTTTTCAGAACTGCACAAATATTGCGGAGCAGCTCATCTTCCTTTTCCCCGCACCTCACGCAAATACTAGGCAGACCAACTACTACAGTATGTAATAAACAAATACTAGGCAGACCAACTACTATATAGTAAACAAATACTAGGCAGACCAACTACTATATAGTAAACAAATACTAGGCAGACCAACTACTATGTAGCACACATATTTGCCCCCACAGGAAACACACACACACACACACACACACACACACACACACACACACACACACACACACACACACACACAAAATAAACCATTTTGTCCACCCAAAAAACATACATTACGTTGCCCCAGCCCCCAAATGAAGACTGACCTGTCACACAGAGGAGCTCCCAGTCTTCCCTGTCCTCGGTCATGGCAGTCCAACAGCAGCCTCAGTCACTCCAGAGCACTGTGTGGGCAGGCAGGATGGCAGGTGGCTGAGGTTGCCACCATGTTCTCCAGTCTTCAGTAGTACAGGGCCCGTCCGCAACACTGGACACCCTGGTCGGCCGTGTCCCCGTGCTCCCTCTAGCCTGGCTGCGGCAGGAACTGGTGGAATGGAGGCTATCACATGTGACAGCCTCAGCCAATAAGAATCAGCCTTATTCTTAGTGGCTGCTGCCAAACATCCATCATGATTGACTGGTCGAGTGTCCGCTGTTGACCTGGCCACCTCTGCTTTGGGGCGAAGGAAATCAAACAATTTCGGAACTACTGACCTATAACTCACAAGGGGGTGTGGGCCGCTCCTGGGTGTCACCCTCAGAGGGGGTGATACCAAAATGCTGGCTCCTCCACAGTGACAGGAACCGGGTGCTGCAGTGTGACATTATTCTGCAGCAACAGGCTCATGTCACTGAGAAGGAGTCGCCATTGCAGGCACAAGTCTCTGGGAGCAGCCTAGCATCTCTGGGGATGGTGGGCACGTCCCCTGGAGTGATGTAACCGGGAAGGGGGCTGACCGTCATGCTGTGCCCCCTCCGCGGCGGCAGCAGGGGACTCCAGATAATCCACACCCTTTCATCTGAGGACACGCCCCTTTTTTGGTCGTACGAGAGGGTGCTATTGGCCGCTCCGGGTGTTACTGACTCCAGTGTTGCCACTGCCTATACAAAGTATAATAATAAGAAAGGATAGCGACATATATCTCGAACATCTGCCGTAGTCCTTCTATTTTCAACAGCAGAAGGCACCTCATAGGCTTAATAGGGTAATATCCATAGGGGGCTGCTAGGCTGTTGTTTACTATGCTCCAGAAATAACATATTCAGATGGCATTAGTTACTGTAGCTTATGGGCTACATAATGCAAAAATTCCCTGGAAAGGCTCCGTTTGGACTCTCCCTGGCAATGCCTACCACACATCTGTGATCAGCAGCCGTGCAAGCACAGTAGCACTGCGGGGTCTGGACAGAGGAGTGAAGTGATCACAAGAATAGGCTCCTTATGAGCCGCTGTCCTTGCGGGCGTGTTTTAATAGATTCTGGCGCATCTTACTGGGGTAATTCAGACCTGATCGTAGCAGCAAATTTGTTAGCAGTTGGGCAAAACCATGTGCACTGCAGGGGACGGCAGATATAACATGTGCAGAGAGAGTTAGATTTGGGTGGGGTGTGATCAATCTGCAATCTAATTTGCAGTGTAAAAATAAAGCAGCCAGTATTTACTAGTGATGAGCGGGTTAAACCGAACCCCCCCGAACTTCACCCTTTTTACACGGGTCCGAGCCATACTCGGATTCTCCCATATGGCTCGGTTAACCTGAGCGCGCTCGAACGTCATCATCCCGCTGTCGGATTCTCGCGAGATTCGGATTCTATATAAGCAGCCGCGCGTCGCCGCCATTTTCACTCGTGCATTGGAAATGTTAGGGAGAGGACGTGGCTGGCGTCCTCTCCGTTTATTCATTGTTGAGTTGATGCAAATATTTGTGCTTGCTTATATCATTGTGGGGACTGGGGAGCAGCTTTATATTAATATAGGAGGAGTACAGTGCAGAGTTTTGCTGATCAGTGACCACCAGTTTTATCCGTTCTCTGCCTGAAAAAAACGCTCCATATCTGTGCTCAGTGTGCTGCATATATCTGTGCTCACACTGCTTAATTGTGGGGACTGGGGAGCAGCTGTATTATATAGCAGGAGTACAGTGCAGAGTTTTGCTGACAGTGACCACCAGTATACGTTGTCTGCCTGAAAAACACTCCATATCTGTGCTCAGTGTGCTGCTTTATTGTGGGGACTGGGGAGTCGGGACCACCAGTATAATATTATATAGGAGGAGTACAGTGCAGAGTTTTGCTGACACAGTGACCACCAGTATATATAGCAGTACGGTACGGAAGGCCACTGCTGTACCTACCTCTGTGTCGTCATTAAGTATACTATCCATCTACATTCTAATTCTATACCTGTGGTGCATTTTAGTTTTGCAGTTTGCTGACACAGTGACCACCAGTATATATAGCAGTACGGTACGGAAGGCCACTGCTGTACCTACCTCTGTGTCGTCATTAAGTATACTATCCATCTACATTCTATAGCTGTGGTGCATTTCAGTTGTGCAGTTTGCTGACACAGTGACCACCAGTATATATAGCAGTACGGTAAGGAAGGCCACTGCTGTACCTACCTCTGTGTCGTCATTAAGTATACTATTCATCTACATTCTATACCTGTGGTGCATTTTAGTTTTGCAGTTTGTTGACACAGTGACCACCAGTATATATAGCAGCACGGTACGGAAGGCCACTGCTGTACCTACCTCTGTGTCGTCATTAAGTATACTATCCATCTACATTCTAATTCTATACCTGTGGTGCATTTTAGTTTTGCAGTTTGCTGACACAGTGACCACCAGTATATATAGCAGTACGGTACGGAAGGCCACTGCTGTACCTACCTCTGTGTCATCATTAAGTATACTATCCATCTACATTCTATACCTGTGGTGCATTTTAGTTTTGCAGTTTGCTGACACAGTGACCACCAGTATATATAGCAGTACGGTACGGAAGGCCACTGCTGTACCTACCTCTGTGTCGTCATTAAGTATACTATCCATCTACATTCTAATTCTATACCTGTGGTGCATTTTAGTTTTGCAGTTTGCTGATACAGTGACCACCAGTATATATAGCAGTACGGTACGGAAGGACACTGGACGGGAAGAGCTTGCGCCTTCCACCATTTGCACGCCCCCTGCAAGTGCTGGAAGGAGCACCCGCAGTCCAGTTCCTGATAGTCAAATTGAAGAAGTCACTGTTGAAGTACACCAGGATGAGGATATGGGTGTTGCTGGCGCTGGGGAGGAAATTGACAAGGAGGATTCTGATGGTGAGGTGGTTTGTTTAAGTTAGGCACCCGGGGAGACACCTGTTGTCCGTGGGACGAATATGGCCATTGACATGCCTGGTCAAAATACAAAAAAAATCAGCTCTTCGGTGTGGAATTATTTCAACACAAATGCGGACAACAGGTGTCAAGCCATGTGTTGCCTTTGTCAAGCTGTAATAAGTAGGGGTAAGGACGTTAACCACCTCGGAACATCCTCCCTTATACGTCACCTGCAGCGCATTCATCATAAGTCAGTGACAAGTTCAAAAACTTTGGATGACAGCGGAAGCAGTCCACTGACCACTAAATTCCTTCCTCTTGTAACCAAGCTCCTGCAAACCACACCACCAACTCCCTCAGTGTCAATTTTCTCCTTACCCAGGAAAGCCAATAGTCCTGCAGGCCATGTCACTGGCAAGTCTGACGAGTCCTCTCCTGCCTGGGATTCATCCGATGCATCCTTGAGTGTAACGCCTACTGCTGCTGGCGCTGCTGTTGTAGCTGCTGGGAGTCGATCGTCATCCCAGAGGGGAAGTCGGAAGACCACTTGTACTACTTCCAGTAAGCAATTGATTGTCCAACAGTCCTTTGTGAGGAAGATGAAATATCACAGCAGTCATCCTGCTGCGATATTGGCAGCCTGGGCGGTGAGAAACGTGGTTCCGGTATCCACCGTTAATTCAGAGGCAACTAGATACTTGATTGAGGTACTGTGTCCCCGGTACCAAATACCATCTAGGTTCCATTTCTCTAGGCAGGCGATACCGAAAATGTACACAGACGTCAGAAAAAGAGTAACCAGTGTCCTAAAAAATGCAGTTGTACCCAATGTCCACTGAACCACGGACATGTGGACAAGTGGAGCAGGGCAGACTCAGGACTATATGACTGTGACAGCCCACTGGGTAGATGTATTGCCTCCCACAGCAAGAACAGCAGCGGCGTCACCAGTAGCAGCATCTTGCAAACGCCAACTCGTTCCTAGGCAGGCTACGCTTTGTATCACCGCTTTCCAGAAGAGGCACACAGCTGACAACCTCTTATGGAAACTGAGGAAGATCATCGCAGAATGGCTTACCCCAATTGGACTCTCCTGGGGATTTGTGACATCGGACAACGCCAGCAATATTGTGCGTGCATTACATCTGGGCAAATTCCAGCATGTCCCATGTTTTGCACATACATTTGTTAGGTTCCTGGTGCACAGAACAAGGGAGATGTTGCGTAGTGAGTCCTGAGCACCAGAACGTGACGCTGAAACGAGGTGTGGTGTGGAAATAGCCCCTAGCACCCTACCTCCGTTGTTTCACCCGTGTGGTCCGTTCACGCCTGAGTGACTATGGTTTCTTGGGCCCACGGCAGCCGCATTTGAAGGGCGGATTAGGTCTCCCCAACTCCAATGCCCCCAGGTCTTAGATTGAGACAAGGCGTGAACCGAGACAGGATAATAACAAGGGGACCTCTAGCTAAAACAAACAGAAGGCTAGGGGCTACTAACAACCCTAAACCTAAATATATGTGCGGCACGCCGCCAAAGGAAAAGAACAACAAAGGGAATGCTGTCCACTCGCCGACACAATACCGTTGTGTACCGGCGGTGACAGCACAAGCTGAACCCTCTGCAAAACACCAGAAACAAATTATAACCAAAGAATACTGTGGCCTGAGCTGACGGACGCGGCAAAGCCGCTACTCATGGAACCGGTACAAATACTGGCAAACGGACAGGAACCCCCAATGTAGCCGACACAGACTCTCAGAACTGGAGGACAGGCAGAATACCAAGCGACAGACCGGTGGACACCAAGAAGCCAGATATTCGACCAGGCACAGACAAAGCCACAGGACTCCTGGACAGGAACGCTTCACGGCAGGACACAGGATCAAACACTGGAATCGACACAGGAACCTACACTGAAAGCAGCTAGACAGACACTGCTAGACAGGAGCTCAGGAACTGGCAGGGACTAGCTCAGAACTCAAGAACTCTGGAACCCAGGAAACCTGGAAATCTGGAAATATCACCAGCGTCTGTGAATTGCACTGAGCCAGCATATAACAGAGAGTCTTAATTAATTATGTCGTGCAGCTGCCCTGCTGCACAACTGAGAGGTGCAATCAACAGACAGGTGAGGCTGAACACATGGGAACAAGTTGCAATCACACAGACTCACCACTGGCAGCAAACAAGAATCTTCTTAAACCAGAGCAACGGGAAATCCTGGCCCGCAAGACTACTTATAAACATAAAATAGGAATGAACCACTACCTGTGGTTCATAACAGTACCCTCTCTTTAAGGGTGGGCTCCGAACACCCCATGACACCCACGGGGAACAGCAACAGAAGTATATGATAAAATACATAACCAAAAATGCAAAACAGGAATGAGCCACAGTCGTGGCTCATAACATTACCCCCCCCCTTGAGGAGGGGTCAAAGGACCCCAAAATTCAGACTTTCCAAAACAAGGGATACAAAAAAAAACCTGACACACTGGTCTAACAGAAACAAGCTGTGACAACAGCTTGTAACGGTGCCCCCCCTCCCCCCCCCCCTTGACGGTGGCCACTGGACACAAGACACGGAAAGAAAAAAAAATCTCTTTTTATTTTAATTTTATTTTTTTAACAAGGCAAGAGTCAATAATCATTTCTTTTTCTTCTTCTTATTTTTACAAAGTTCTTGAGGTCTGACCAAGGTAATTCCCCAAACATTGTCTGAACTGATGGTACATCCCAGCAAGGCTGGGTTCAAATCAGAGATTGGTTTCTTAACCTTGGGAGCTGAACTTTCAGGCAAAGTACTACTATTAGAAGAAGAGAGAAAAGCACATCCTGCAGTCAAAACAACGGACTGAGACTCTTGTGCCGAATTTACAGAATACGGTGAACTCTCAGCAGATAAGATGGGTGACCTAGAGGAACCTGAACAAATTTCTTTGGAACCATATCTCTTAATAACTGCATCACTGAATGCCGGGGGATCCTGAAGAATAGGATCTTCAGCTTTCATTAGGCTGGTCGCCCACTCAAAAGGCTCTCCTCTAAAGGAATATATCAGATAGAGCACAAGGTTCTCTGAAGTGATGCCCAGAAATGGTCTAGACAACAAAATGGTGTAATAGTGTTTGTAAAGCGCCAGAAATTTAACTAAGTCCCCATCAAAGATTATAGATGTTGAGATATCAACAGAGTCAGGATCTGCTTCCTTCCCATCTGACTGACTAGAGTGCTTTGCTAGGACCTGGTCACTATTGACCTTACTCGAGGCTGAGACTTTCTGAACCCCACCTGGGGCAGTGACTTTCTGAACCCCAACTGGGGCAGTGGCCCTTGGAACCCCACCTGGGGCAGTGGCCCTCGGAACCCCACCCGGGGCAGTGAGTTTCTGAACCCCACCCGGGGCAGTGACTTTCTGAACCCCACCCGGGGCAGTGGCCTTCGGGAACCCCGCTGGGGCAGTGACCTTCGGGAACCCCGCTGGGGCAGTGGCCTTCGGGAACCCCGCTGGGGCAGTGGCCTCCGGGAACCCCGCTGGGGCCAGCACCTCGGATTCTTTTACTGGGACCGGGCCGTTGGCCTCCCTCACTGGGACCGGGCCGTCAACCTCCCTCTCTGGGACCGAGCCGTCGGCCTCCCTCTCTGGGACCGAGCCGTCGGCCTCCCTCTCTGGGACCGAGCCGTCGGCCTCCCTCTCTGAGTCGATAATTATCGAAACTTGTCCCGGGACTAAGACTTCCGGGACCTTTGCTGAAGCTATAACCTTCAGAACCTCCACTAACGCTATGCCTCTTGAGTCCTTTCCTGGGGAAGCGACCTCTAGACCCTTCTTTGGGGCTGCGTCTCTCGAGACCCCACTTGGGGATATTACTTCAAAGATCCCTTCTGGGGTTTTGCTTCTCGAGTTTCCTTCTAGAACTATGGTTTTAGACACCTTCTCTGGAGTTGCGCTTTTCAAGTCTCTACCTGGGGTAACAGCTTCTGAGACCCCTTCTGGTATTGACACCTGAGCAATAATATTCGATGTCCCTCTATAACCTAGAGCATCGGGTACCGCTCCAGGACTCTAAGCATCGGGCACCGCTCCAGGACTCTGGGCATCGGGCACCGCTCCAGGACTCTGGGCATCGGGCACCACTCCAGGACTCTGGGCATCGGGCACTGCTCCAGGACTCTGGGCATCGGGCACCGCTCCAGGACCCTGGGCATCGGGCACCACTCCAGGACCCTGGGCATCGGGCACCACTCCAGGACCCTGGGCATCAGCCACCACTCCAGGACCCTGGGCATCGGGCACCACTCCAGGACCTTGGGCATCGGGCACCACTCCAGGACCCTGGGCATCGGGCACCACTCCAGGGGTTTGCAACTCTGCATCCACAGGAAAATCAAGAGAGAAGAGAAACATTCTCCTTTGGTTCCTGAATCTATAATGGGGCTCCCTAGCCCAAGGACCCCAATTATAGGACTGAGTGCTTTTTAGTGTGGGTTGTGTGACAAGTACCTCTGCCACAGTAGAGACAGGAGTAGGTCTTGTATCCTGACTCAACTTGGCCAGAGGGCAGGACTTGTCGCCACACTTTGGCTTGAACAACTCACAGGTCTGCAGATAGTGGCCTAAACCCCCACAATATAGGCATACATCTAAGTTTCTGCGACGCAGACGCTCCTCTTCTGAGAGCCTGGGCCGCAGAAAACTTTCAAACTTTTTCTCTCTAATTAAACCTGAGGATTCACTTGTCACCATACTGTGAATAAGAGTCTCTTTAGAGAATGAACTCTCAAGAACTTCTGGCAAAATAAGCAAAATTTTGGTCAGAAGGTTTTGCAGTTGCTTTAAGGATTGCTGCAAAACTTCCAGCCGCTCAGGTTTCAAAGCACTGAAAGCAGAGTTCAGGGCTGAGAGAGACGCCTGCAGGGCTTACATAGTTGGCATAGGAGTATTTTAAACTAGACAAGACAAGACTGGATTTTTAAACACCGGACTGGATTCTGCACACTGAATTCTAGACAGGACTGGATTCTAAATACCGGACTGGATTCTGCACACTGAGTTCTAGACAGGACTGGATTCTAAACACCGGACTGGATTCTGCACACTGAATTCTAGACAGGACTGGATTCTAGACAAGACACTGGACTGGGCCAAAAAAGAAAAAGTTTTATTTCTTTTTTGTTGTATGGCTGGTGATAATGTTAGGTTCCTGGTGCTCAGAACAAGGGAGATGTTGCGTAGTGAGTGCTGAGCACCAGAACGTGACGCTGAAACGAGGTGTGGTGTGGAAATAGCCCCTAGCACCCTACCTCCGTTGTTTCACCCGTGTGGTCCGTTCACGCCTGAGTGACTATGGTTTCTTGGGCCCACGGCAGCCGCGTTTGAAGGGCGGATTAGGTCTGCCCAACTCCGATGCCCCCAGGTCTTAGATTGAGACAAGGCGTGAACCGAGACAGGATAATAACAAGGGGACCTCTAGCTAAAACAAAAAGAAGGCTAGGGGCTACTAACAACCCTAAACCTAAATATATGTGCGGCACGCCGCCAAAGGAAAAGAACAACAAAGGAAATGCTGTCCACTCGCCGACACAATACCGTTGTGTACCGGCGGTGACAGCACAAGCAGAACCCTCTGCAAAACACCAGAAACAAATTATAACCAAAGAATACTGCGGCCTGAGCTGACGGACGCGGCAAAGCCGCTACTCACGGAACCGGTACAAATACTGGCAAATGGACATGAACCCCCAATGTAGCCGACACAGACTCTCAGAACTGGAGGACAGGCAGAATCCCAAACGAAAGACCGGTGGACACCAAGAAGCCAGATATTCGACCAGGCACAGACAAAGCCACAGGACTCCTGGACAGGAACGCTTCACGGCAGGACACAGGATCAAACACTGGAATCGACACAGGAACCGACACTCAAAGCAGCTAGACAGACACTGCTAGACAGGAGCTCAGGAACTGGCAGGGACTAGCTCAGAGCTCAAGAACTCTGGAACCCAGGAAACCTGGAAATCTGGAAATATCACCAGCGTCTGTGAATTGCACTGAGCCAGCATATAACAGAGAGTCTTAATTAATTATGTCGTGCAGCTGCCCTGCTGCACAACTGAGAGGTGCAATCAACAGACAGGTGAGGCTGAACACATGGGAACAAGCTGCAATCACACAGACTCACCACTGGCAGCAAACAAGAATCTTCTTAAACCAGAGCAACGGAAAATCCTGGCCCGCAAGACTACTTATAAACATAAAATAGGAATGAACCACTACCTGTGGTTCATAACAGTACCCTCTCTTTAAGGGTGGGCTCCGAACACCCCATGACACCCACGGGGAACAGAAACAGAAGTATAAGATAAAATACATAACCAAAAATGCAAAACAGGAATGAGCCACAGCCGTGGCTCATAACAACATTGAATTTGGTGGTGCAGAATTATTTAAAAAACGTCAGGGGCGTGCAAAAGATGCTGTCGGTGGCCCGAAGAATTGCGGGCCACTTTCGGCATTCAGCCACCGCGTACAGAAGACTGGAGCACCACCAAACAATCCTGAACCTGCCCTGCCATCATCTGAAGCAAGAGGTGGTAACGAGGTGGAATTCAACCCTCTATATGCTTCAGAGGATGGAGGAGCAGCAAAAGGCCATTCAAGCCTATACATCTGCCCACGATATAGGCAAAGGAGGGGGAATGCACCTGACTCAAGCGCAGTGGAGAATGATTTCAACGTTGTGCAAGGTGTTATGCACACCAGTGCCAGCAGGAATGTACTGGTGTCTGAACGGTGAGGGATGCAAAACAAATGAACTCACAGACAGACTGGGGAATATGACATTACATACACAGAAGGTGATAGGGTAACAAAATAAACACAAAGTAAACAGAGAAGCCCAAAGGCTAAGAAACTGGGTGTCTCCCTAGTATTAGGAATGCTCAGATGGAAAGAAGCGAGATGTAGTGATTTAATACGTAGAGAACCCGAAATGCTGTTGCTAAGGGCAACAGCAAAACCCTAAAGGGTTACCAACGGGTGTGGCAGTAAACTCCTTGGTCAGAGATGGAATAATAGACACAAGGAGAGTCTCCACAATCCTAGTCCTCACTTGCAGTGCACTGGTTCAGCTTACTGCCACTAAACTGACACCTGAACACCTTGCACAGTGAGAAAGGATTTTGGCAGGCAAGTCTGAGAATGCAGCCGCAAACTTGCTAGGTTCACAGAGTAGTAAAAGAACCCCAGCAGGTTAAACGACTGACTCCAGTCTTACTGCTAGGTCTGGATTGGCAGAGTGTAATACCAAATCCCAAGGCCTATTTGCAGTAAGCAACAAACAAATACAAAGTTTACACAGTACTAGCTAGCTTTCAGGAACTGACTAACCAACAAAGATTCAGCAGCATCTGCCTAACCTGAGAAGAGGGTTTATATAGCAGGTGCTGTCCACGCCCCACTCAGACCTCACAGACTGTGAGCACAAAAACCAGCACCGGATCCCCTGCCGTGCACAGAGCCTGTAACCACTGCACAGCAAAAGACCCGAACCGGAGTATCAGCTACGCTCAGATAACTCCGCTAGCACTTGTCTCCCGGTTGCCATGACGACGTGGCAGCACAGAGCCGGAGACCCTAACAGTACCCCCCCTCTGACGAGGGGTCAAAGAACCCCTACCACCGGGTTTATCGGGGAACTGCGAGAAGAAAGAGCGTAACAGTCTGGGGGCATGAAGCTCACAACTGCGCACCCACGACCGCTCCTCCGGGCCATACCCCTTCCAGTGCACCAAAAATGACAGCCGACCCCGAACCATCTTGGAGTCAAGAATCCTTTCAACAACAAACTCCCTCTGGCCACGTATCAGAAGAGGGGAAGGTCTTCCACTGGAAGAAGGATTACTAATCGCCCGTTTTAAAAGGGAACAATGAAATGTTTTATTGATACCCAAAGAACGGGGTAGATCTAACTGAAATGCCACCGGATTGATAACCCTAGTGATCTTATAAGGACCGATGAACCGGGGGCCTAACTTATGAGATGGCTGTCTCAACTTCAAATTCTTGGTAGACAACCAGACAAAGTCTCCTAATTTGAAGCTGCAGGGTCTTTTCCGCTTATCAAAAACCCTTTTGGTCACTAATGACACAGACACAAGGGCTTTCTTCACTTTCCTCCAAATACCTCTAAGGACCGAAACCACAGAGGAACCACCAGGCGTGGAGTCCAGGGGGTCAAAAGAATTGGCCTTAGGATGATGTCCATACACACAAAGGAAGGGAGAGATCCCTGTAGCAGAGTGAGCCGCGTTGTTATAGGCAAACTCCGCCATGGACAGATGAGCAACCCAGTCAGTCTGACACTTGGAGACATAACACCTGAGGAACTGCTCCAAGGACTGGTTCACCCTTTCAGTCTGCCCATTAGACTGCGGATGGTAGCCTGACGACAAGCTGTCAGAAATCTGGAGATCGGAACAAAATGCCCTCCAGAATTTGGCCACAAACTGGGATCCGCGGTCAGAGACCACATCAAGTGGCAACCCGTGGAGGCGCACAACATGCAGCATAAATAATTCAGACAGGCGTCTGGCCGATGGCAGCCCAACCAATGGAACGAAGTGCGCCATCTTCGAAAACCTGTCAACGACAACCCAGATGGCTGTCATCCCCGAGGATTTGGGCAAGTCCACCACAAAATCCATTGAAATGTGGGTCCATGGCTTAGATGGAATAGAGAGTGGATGTAATGGGCCAACAGGAACCCCTCTAGGAGTCTTATTTCGGGCACAGATGTCACATGCCCGAACCCACTGATCCACATCCCTAGCCACCGAGGGCCACCACACCGCCCTAGATAGCAACTCCAGAGTTCTGGCAATACCCGGGTGACCTGCCGACTTCTTGGCATGGAATTCCAGGAACACTCGCTGTCTTAACCTAGGAGGCACAAACAAAAGACCTACCGGAAGGTCTGGAGGAGCCTGCTCCTGTGCTCTAAGGACTAATGACAAGAGGTCATGGGTAATGCCCACTTTAATACATGATGGGGACACAATGGGCAATGGCTCCTCGGTGGTCTCCTGGATTGGAGAAAAACTCCGCGAGAGCGCATCAACCTTGATGTTTTTTGACCCAGGGCGATATGTTATCAAAAAATTAAAGCGAGCAAAAAACAAAGCCCATCGTGCCTGCCTGGCATTGAGGCGCTTCGCTGACTCTAAATATGCCAAATTCTTATGGTCGGTGAGAATTGAGACCACAAACTTAGCCCCCTCAAGCCAGTGTCTCCACTCCTCGAGTGCATCCTTAATAGCCAACAATTCCCGGTTACCCACGTCATAATTCATCTCGGCAGGCGAAAATTTACGGGAAAAGTAAGCACAGGGATGAAGGCGATTATCAGACACCCCCATCTGAGAGAGCACTGCCCCAATACCCATCTCGGAGGCATCCACCTCCACCACAAAAGGACGCTCTGGATCTGGGTGTCGCAGCACCTTGGCCGAGACAAATGCCCTTTTGAGACGGGCAAAAGCCGCTTTGGCCTCACAAGACCAGTGAGCAACATCCGCCCCTTTCTTAGTGAGTGCCACCAAGGGCGCCACTATAGACGAAAATCCAGCGATAAATCGTCTATAAAAATTCGCAAAGCCCAGAAAACGCTGAAGCGCCTTCAAACTAGTGGGCTGCACCCAATCCAGGACTGCCTGTACCTTGGAACTCTCCATTTGGAAACCTTCTGGGGAGATAATATATCCTAGAAATGCGATTTGCTGAACTTCAAATTCGCACTTCTCCAGCTTCGCCCCAAGCCGGTGGTCTCTGAGTTTCTGGAGGACTAAGCGTACATGCTTCCGATGTTCCTCCAGGGAATGGGAGAAGATTAGGATGTCATCTAAGTATACAACTAAGAATCTATCCAAATATTAGAGATGAGCGGGTTCGGTTTCTCTGAATCCGAACCCGCCAGAACTTCATGTTTTTTTTCACGGGTCCGAGCAACTCGGATCTTCCCGCCTTGCTCGGTTAACCCGAGCGCGCCCGAACGTCATCATGACGCTGTCGGATTCTCGCGAGGCTCGGATTCTATCGCGAGACTCGGATTCTATATAAGGAGCCGCGCGTCGCCGCCATTTTCACACGTGCATTGAGATTGATAGGGAGAGGACGTGGCTGGCGTCCTCTCCGTTTAGACACTTGATTTACTAATTTTGGGGAGCATTAGGAGTACTCAGTAGTGTACAGTGCAGAGTTTTGCTGATAGTGACCAGTGACTGACCACCACTTTTATTTATAATCCGTTCTCTGCCTGAAAAAAGCGATACACAGCACACAGTGACTCAGTCACATACCATATCTGCGTGCACTGCTCAGGCTCAGGCCAGTGTGCTGCATCATCTATTATCTATATATAATATTATATATCTGTCTGACTGCTCAGCTCACACAGCTTATAATTGTGGGGGAGACTGGGGAGCACTACTGCAGTGCCAGTTATAGGTTATAGCAGGAGCCAGGAGTACATAATATTATATTAAAATTAAACAGTGCACACTTTTGCTGCAGGAGTGCCACTGCCAGTGTGACTAGTGACCAGTGACCTGACCACCAGTATATAATATTAGTAGTATACTATCTCTTTATCAACCAGTCTATATTAGCAGCAGACACAGTACAGTGCGGTAGTTCACGGCTGTGGCTACCTCTGTGTCGGCACTCGGCAGCCCGTCCATAATTGTATATACCAGTGACCTAACCGTGGTTTTTTTTTCTTTCTTTATACATACATACTAGTTACGAGTATACTATCTCTTTATCAACCAGTCTATATATTAGCAGCAGACACAGTACAGTGCGGTAGTTCACGGCTGTGGCTACCTCTGTGTCGGCACTCGGCAGCCCGTCCATAATTGTATATACCACCTAACCGTGGTTTTTTTTTCTTTCTTTATACATACATACATACTAGTTACGAGTATACTATCTCTTTATCAACCAGTCTATATATTAGCAGCAGACACAGTACAGTGCGGTAGTTCACGGCTGTGGCTACCTCTGTGTCGGCACTCGGCAGCCCGTCCATAATTGTATATACCACCTAACCGTGGTTTTTTTTTCTTTCTTTATACATACATACTAGTTACGAGTATACTATCTCTTTATCAACCAGTCTATATATTAGCAGCAGACACAGTACAGTGCGGTAGTTCACGGCTGTGGCTACCTCTGTGTCGGCACTCGGCAGCCCGTCCATAATTGTATATACCACCTAACCGTGGTTTTTTTTTCTTTCTTTATAGTCATACTAGTTACGAGTATACTATCTCTTTATCAACCAGTCTATATTAGCAGCAGACACAGTACAGTGCGGTAGTTCACGGCTGTGGCTACCTCTGTGTCGGCACTCGGCAGCCCGTCCATAATTGTATATACCACCTAACCGTGGTTTTTTTTTCTTTCTTTATACATAATCTTACTCACACAGTCAGCTACCTCATTGCGCCTCTTTTTTTCTTTGCGTCATGTGCTGTTTGGGGAGGGTTTTTTGGAAGGGACATCCTGCGTGACACTGCAGTGCCACTCCTAGATGGGCCCGGTGTTTGTGTCGGCCACTAGGGTCGCTAATCTTACTCACACAGCTACCTCATTGCGCCTCTTTTTTTCTTTGCGTCATGTGCTGTTTGGGGAGGGTTTTTTGGAAGGGACATCCTGCGTGACACTGCAGTGCCACTCCTAGATGGGCCCGGTGTTTGTGTCGGCCACTAGGGTCGCTAATCTTACTCACACAGCTACCTCATTGCGCCTCTTTTTTTCTTTGCGTCATGTGCTGTTTGGGGAGGGTTTTTTGGAAGGGACATCCTGCGTGACACTGCAGTGCCACTCCTAGATGGGCCCGGTGTTTGTATCGGCCACTAGGGTCGCTTATCTTACTCACACAGCGACCTCGGTGCAAATTTTAGGACTAAAAATAATATTGTGAGGTGTGAGGTATTCAGAATAGACTGAAAATGAGTGTAAATTATGGTTTTTGAGGTTAATAATACTTTGGGATCAAAATGACCCCCAAATTCTATGATTTAAGCTGTTTTTTAGTGTTTTTTGAAAAAAACACCCGAATCCAAAACACACCCGAATCCGACAAAAAAAATTCGGTGAGGTTTTGCCAAAACGCGTTCGAACCCAAAACACGGCCGCGGAACCGAACCCAAAACCAAAACACAAAACCCGAAAAATTTCAGGCGCTCATCTCTACCAAATATTCCCTGAGCACATCGTTCATGAAGTCCTGGAAGACTGCCGGGGCATTACAGAGCCCAAAAGGCATCACCAAATATTCATAATGCCCTGAGTGGGTATTAAAGGTAGTCTTCCATTCATCCCCCTCTCTTATTCGGATTAGATTGTACGCACCGCGTAGGTCAATCTTAGAAAAAATGGTGGCAGTACGAAGCTGGTCAAACAAGACCGAAATGAGAGGCAGTGGGTATGAGTTTTTAATCGTGATACGGTTCAATTCCCTGAAGTCGATGCAGGGTCGCAACGAACCGTCCTTTTTACCCACAAAGAAGAACCCCGACCCAACTGGAGACTGTGAAGGTCTGATAAATCCCTTAGCCAAGTTCTCCTGAATGTACTCTGCCATAGCCTGAGTCTCAGGATGTGACAGGGAGTACAACCTGCTCTTGGGAAGCTTAGCATTCGGCAACAAATCAATGGCACAGTCATAGGGGCGATGGGGAGGTAGTACCTCTGCAACTCTTTTGGAGAACACGTCCGCAAAATCTGCATAACATCCTGGCAATCCTGGCAAACTTAGCTGCGAAAGCCTGACTGGAAGGCTCAAGCAACTCCTGAAACAATCAGTACCCCAACTAAGAATCTCCCCAGAGACCCAGTCAAATTGAGGATTGTGGGCCCTTTACCAGGGTAACGCCAACACCAATGGGGCAAAAGTACAGACAGTCACATAAAAGGACAATTTTTCAGAGTGTGTGGCTCCAATAAACAAAGAAATCTGGCTAGTGCAAGAGGTAATTTTACCCTGGGATAATGGTTCCCCGTTTAACCCACAAATCTCAATTTCCGATGCCAAGGGTACTAAGGGAACAGAGTGTTTCAGGGTGAATTGGCGGTCCATAAAAACCCCGTCGGCCCCACTGTCCACAAAGGCCTCAGTCTTGACAGTTTGACCGAGGATCTTCAAGGTCACCGGAATGATAAAAGTCTTCTTGGGAAATTCTGACTTCTGGCCTGACAGGATATTTCCCATCACCCTCAGGCCCTGAAGTTTTCCGGCTTTTCTGGGCATGATACTACCACATGACCTTTATTCCCACAGTACAAACACAACCCCTGCTGTCTCCTCCGTGTCTTCTCACGCGAGGAGAGGCGGGTAGCCCCAATCTGCATAGGCTCCTCGGAAAATTCCTCAGAGTCTGAGGTTCCCTTGGGAAAGAAGGAAACCTCGGTCTCCCTTTCAAGCCTGCGCTCTCTCAGCCGTCTATTCACCCGAATGGATAACTGCATGAGCTGATCCAAGCTATCAGGCAAGGGATATTGTACCAGTTGGTCTTTTAACTGGTTAGAAAGACCTCTTCGGTACTGGTGTCTCAGGGCTGGGCCATTCCACTGGGTATCATGGGCCAACCTCCGAAACTCCGTACAATAAACTTCAACTGGCCTTCGCCCTTGCTTAAGGATCGAAATCTGAGCCTCAGCTGAGGCCGTCTTGTCAGGGTCATCATACAACATGCCCAGTGCTGTAAAAAAAGCATCAACACTTTTAAGCGACGGACAGTCAGGCTGCAACCCATATGCCCAGACCTGTGGGTCTCCTTGTAGCAAAGAAATCACTATGCCCACCCGCTGAATCTCCGACCCAGAAGACTGAGGCCTAAGGTGGAAATATAGCTTGCAGCTCTCCTTGAAACAAAAGAACTGCGAGCGATCTCCAGAAAAACGATCCGGGAGATTTACTTTCGGCTCCTTAACCCCTGAAGGTACTGCTGCTGCGGGAGCTCCGCCAGCGGCCTGTGAGGTGTGCATTTTAATGGACAAATCATTAAATTGTCGAGTCAGGACCTGCACCTGATCGACCACCTGTTGCAAAGTATTTTGAGGGGTATGCTCCATATTCCCACAAAATTTCAACAGGAGTATTCGGCTGCTGAATATGTTATGCACACCAGTGCTAGCAGGAATGTACTGGTGTCTGAACGGTGAGGGATGCAAAACAAATGAACTCACAGACAGACTGGGGAATATGACATTACATACACAGAAGGTGATAGGGTAACAAAATAAACACAAAGTGAACAGAGAAGCCCAAAGGCTAAGAAACTGGGTGTCTCCCTAGTATTAGGAATGCTCAGATGGAAAGAAGCGAGATGTAGTGATTTAATACGTAGAGAACCCGAAATGCTGTTGCTAAGGGCAACAGCAAAACCCTAAAGGGTTACCAACGGGTGTGGCAGTAAACTCCTTGGTCAGAGATGGAATAATAGACACAAGGAGAGTCTCCACAATCCTAGTCCTCACTTGTAGTGCACTGGTTCAGCTTACTGCCACTAAACTGACACCTGAACACCTTGCACAGTGAGAAAGGATTTTGGCAGGCAAGTCTGAGAATGCAGCCGCAAACTTGCTAGGTTCACAGAGTAGCAAAAGAACCCCAGCAGGTTAAACGACTGACTCCAGTCTTACTGCTAGGTCTGGATTGGCAGAGTGTAATACCAAATCCCAAGGCCTATTTGCAGTAAGCAACAAACAAATACAAAGTTTACACAGTACTAGCTAGCTTTCAGGAACTGACTAACCAACAAAGATTCAGCAGCATCTGCCTAACCTGAGAAGAGGGTTTATATAGCAGGTGCTGTCCACGCCCCACTCAGACCTCACAGACTGTGAGCACAAAAACCAGCACCGGATCCCCTGCCGTGCACAGAGCCTGTAAGCACTGCACAGCAAAAGACCCGAACCGGAGTATCAGCTACGCTCAGGTTACTCCGCTAGCACTTGTCTCCCGGTTGCCATGACGACATGGCAGCACAGAGCAGGAGACCCTAACACAAGGTTCTGCAACCCTTTGAACTTGCCACACGTGAAGTCAGTTCAGACACTGCCAGCCTGAGTCAGGTCATTCCCCTCATCAGGCTTTTGCAGAAGAAGCTGGAGACATTGAAGGAGGAGCTAAAACAGAGCGATTCCGCTAGGCATGTGGGACTTGTGGATGGAGCCCTTAATTCGCTAAACCAGGATTCACGGGTGGTCAATCTGTTGAAATCAGAGCACTACATTTTGGCCACCGTGCTCGATCCTAGATTTAAAACCTACGTTGTATCTCTCTTTCCGGCAGACACAAGTCTGCAGAGGTTCAAAGACCTGCTGGTGAGAAAATTGTCAAGTCAAGCGGAACGTGACCCGTCAACATCTCCTCCTTCACATTCTCCCGCAACTGGGGGTGCGAGGAAAAGGCTAAGAATTCCGAGCCCACCCGCTGGCGGTGATGCAGGGCAGTCTGGAGCGAGTGCTGACATCTGGTCCGGACTGAAGGACCTGCCAACTATTACTGACATGTCGTCTACTGTCACTGCATATGATTCTCTCACCATTGAAAGAATGGTGGAGGATTATATGAGTGACCGCATCCAAGTAGGCACGTCAGACAGTCCGTACGTATACTGGCAGGAAAAAGAGGCAATTTGGAGGCCCTTGCACAAACTGGCTTTATTCTACCTAAGTTGCCCTCCCTCCAGTGTGTACTCCGAAAGAGTGTTTAGTGCAGTCGCTCACCTTGTCAGCAATCGGCGTACGAGGTTACTTCCAGAAAATGTGGAGAAGATGATGTTCATCAAAATGAATTATAATCAATTCCTCCTTGGAGACATTCACCAGCAATTGCCTCCAGAAAGTACACAGGGATCTGAGATGGTGGATTCCAGTGAGGACGAATTAATAATCTGTGAGGAGGGGGATGTACACAGTGAAAGGGGTGAGGAATCGGAGGATGATGATGAGGTGGACATCTCGCCTCTGTAGAGCCAGTTTGTGCAAGGAGAGATTGATTGCTTCTTTTTTGGTGGGGGCCCAAACCAACCAGTCATTTCAGTCACAGTCGTGTGGCAGACCCTGTCGCTGAAATGATGGGTTCGTTAAAGTGTGCATGTCCTGTTTATACAACATAAGGGTGGGTGGGAGGGCCCAAGGACAATTCCATCTTGCACCTCTTTTTTCTTTCATTTTTCTTTGCATTATGTGCTGTTTGGGGACTATTTTTTTGAAGTGCCATCATGTCTGACACTGCAGTGCCACTCCTAGATGGGCCAGGTGTTTGTGTCGGCCACTTGTGTCGCTTAGCTTAGTCACACAGCGACCTTGGTGCGTCTCTTTTTTTCCTTGCATCATTTGCTGTTTGGGGACAATTTTTTTGAAGTGCCATCCTGTCTGACACTGCAGTGCCACTCCTAGATGGGCCAGGTGTTTGTGTCGGCCACTTGTGTCGCTTATCTTAGTCACACAGCGACCTTGGTGCGCCTCTTTTTTTCTTTGCATCATGTGCTGTTTGGGGACTATTTTTTTGAAGTGCCATCCTGCCTGACACTGCAGTGCCACTCCTAGATGGGCCAGGTGTTTGTGTCGGCCACTTGTGTCGCTTAGCTTAGCCATCCAGCGACCTCGGTGCAAATTTTAGGACTAAAAATAATATTGTGAGGTGTGAGGTGTTCAGAATAGACTGGAAATGAATGGAAATTATGGTTATTTAGGTTAATAATACTATGGGATCAAAATGACCCCCAAATTCTATGATTTAAGCTGTTTTTTAGGGTTTTTTGAAAAAAACACCCGAATCCAAAACACACCCGAATCCGACAAAAAATTTTCGGTGAGGTTTTGCCAAAACGCGTCCGAATCCAAAACACAGCCGCGGAACCGAATCCAAAACCAAAACACAAAACCCGAAAAATGTCCGGTGCACATCACTAGTATTTACCCTGCACAGAAATAAAATAACCCACCCAAATCTAACTCTTTCTGCACATGTTAAATCTGCCTCCCCTGCAGTGCACATGGTTTTGCCCAATTGCTATCAAAAATCCTGCTGCGATCAACTTGGAATTACCCCCCATGTGCACTGCAGGGGAGGCAGATATAACATTTGCAGAGAGAGTTAGATTTGGGTGGGTTATTTTGTTTCTGTGCAGGGTAAATACTGGCTGCTTTATTTTTACACTGCAATTTAGATTTCAGTTTGTACACCCCACCCAAATCTAACTCTCTCTGCACGTTATCTCTGCCCACCCTGCAGTGCACCTGGGGGGGCGGTCATTCCGAGTTGATCGCACGTAGCAACTTTTTGCTGCTCGTGCGATCAACCTGACGCCGCCTATGGGGGAGTGAATTTTAGCATAGCAGGGCTGTGAACGCTTGTGCAGCCCTGCTATGCTAAAAAAGTTTCACGTAAAACAAGAACAGCCCTAGACCTACTTACCATTTGCGATGGATCCAGCGATGCAGGTCCCGGATTTGACGTCAGAAATCCGCCCTCAAAGCACCTGGACACGCCTGGGTTCACTGGACCACTCCTGAAAAACGGTCAGTTGATGCCCCGACACACCTTCCTCCTGTCAATCTTCTTGCGGTCACCGCTGTGACCGCTTTCCTCGTTCCCAGCATCGTTGCCTGGCGACAGCCGTCGCCGGGTAATGACGCGCGTGCACAGTTCCCACCCTATCGCACCGCTGCGAAGAAGTGCAGAGTGCGATTGGGTCGGAATGACCCCCGTGGTTTTGCCCAACTGCTAATAAATTTGCTGCTACGATCAGTTCTGAATTACCCCCTTAATGTCTTATTACTGCAAATAAGAATTATTGGGTCAATAGGGGGACAAAAATAAATGTATTTGCCCACTCACAATGCGACATGGTCTGTCCAGGCACACAGTTACTGGCTTTTGGAGGTCATTCCGAGTTGTTCGCTCGGTAAAAATCTTCGCATCGCAGCGATTTTCCGCTTAATGCGCATGCGCAATGTCCGCACTGCGACTGCGCCAAGTAAATTTGCTATGCACTTAGTAATTTTACTCACGGCTTTTTCATCGGTCTGGCGATCGTAATGTGATTGACAGAAAATGGGTGTTACTGGGCGGAAACAGGCCGTTTTATGAGCGTGTGGGAAAAAACGCTACCGTTTCCGGAAAAAACGCAGGAGTGGCCGGAGAAACGGAGGAGTGTCTGGGCGAACGCTGGGAGTGTTTGTGACGTCAAACCAGGAACGACAAGCACTGAACTGATCGCAGATGCCGAGTAAGTCTGGAGCTACTCAGAAACTGCTACGAGGTGTGTAATCGCAATATTGCGAATACATCGGTCGCAATTTTAAGATGCTAAGATTCACTCCCAGTAGGCGGCGGCTTAGCATGAGCCAATCTGCTAAAATCCGCTTGCGAGCGAACAACTCGGAATGACCTCCTTTGTTTCTGCAATGCTCCCAATTCAGAATCACTCAGCCCCAGAGTATCGGAATATCACACAGCTAGATAGTGGTCCTAGACCCAAATATAGAATTTCTTATTGATTTATTCGTGGCAATAAGAAATTCTGTACCGCCCAGATTTACTATAAAACAGATCCCGAGACAGAACCGCATCCCTGCGATGTGTGTTAAGTGATTGCACCAGAAAACACTTTACTTTGTGCTAGAGATTTGCGGCGGGCACTTTTTCGTGTTTTGGTTCTGGTTCCATGCTCGTGTTTTGGATCTGCATTGGTTTTGCCAAAACCACTCTTTCGTGTTTTGGTTTTGGATCTGGATGATTTTTGAAAAAAACATAAAAACAGCTAAAATCACAGAATTTGGGGGTAATTTTTATCCTACGGTATTATTAACCTCAATCACATTAATTTCCATTAATTTCCGGTGTATTCTGCACACATCACACCTCACAATATTGTTTTTAGGCCAAAAGGTTAAAGGTGGCTCTATGACTGAGCTAAGCGACACAAGTGTGCGGCACAAACACCTGGCCCATCTAGGAGTGGCACTGCAGTCCCACTGCACTAATGGCGAATACCGGGCGCACGTCTAACACCAAAATAGCTGTCAAGGCTTCAGTTATCCGCTTTGCAACAGGATCACTGCTGTAATATTTCATCTTCCTCGCAAAGGACTGTTGGACAGTCATTTGCTTAGTTGAAGTAGTACAAGTGGTCTTCCGACTTCCCCTCTGGGATGACGATCGACTCCCAGCAGCAACAACAGCAGCGGCAGCAGCAGCAATAGGAGGAAGTGGTTCTTGATCTTTCCCTATTTTTTCCTTCAAATTTTTGTTCTCCATTATTTTTCTGGAGTTATATAACAAAATGCAGCAAAGGAGAGTGTACATCTACACCACACAGGGCAAACTCTGTAAAAATTATTTGGATTAAATATTAATAACGCCTTTATTTGGAGTAAATAATATACAGCACAGGACAGCACCACTAAACTTATATGGCAGTGACAATGCTAAATTCCTTGTCGTATAAACAACCCTTTATGAAGCTAAGAACACTGTACGCTGTTTGCTTAAGAAATACCGTAATGGTACGCTATTGGCGTAGCGATCGCTCAGCCGTAGGCGAGACGCTCAAGCGTCACGTTCGCTCACGGCCCAGTGATCACAGGACACGTTATTGGTTATGACTAGGGGAATGATTCGCTGTAGCGTAGCGTGCGCTCGAGACCACGAGGAGGTCACCAGCGATGCAGACGCTCACAACACTATACCTTTATGTTAAAACCTTATACCAATGAAATACACTGAATACCTTAATGTGAGTACAGGGTGTAAATGCAACCTTGTGTAACCTGACTAACTACAAAGCTGCTTGAGCGTCACCGACGCTCAAGTGAACACTTAACACTATAGAAAATGCACAGATACTGGTTTAGGTTCCAAAGCCTATTAACTGTATTATATCTAATATACTTGTAAAAGGGGATAACAGTACAAATGATACACTACAATATAACAGAGACTTCCTAACCACAGAACTAAACAATAAATACAAAAAGACAATACTACTCTGACCTAAATGAAATACAATACAATACTATAATACTGTGGGAGATATAAGAGAAAAAGAGGAGAGAGAGAGAGAGAGAGAGAGAGAGAGAGAGAGAGAGAGAGATGGAGAGAAATTGGCTCACAGAAAGACAATGATTACGGAGAGAAACTTACGCACAAAGGGTATGATCGCCTGCGCCTCGATATCCAGCTCCCGGCTATCAGCAGATAACCGTTGATGAGTGAGTGAGAGCTGGATGTGGTCGGCCTGCCTATTTATGCCCCACACACAATGCAATCTCATAGTCCCTACAATCCCATTGTCCATTGGCCGAAGGAATTCGGCCCTGCATCATAACAAAAGGTCATAGGGTGATTCATACAGGTGGGCTGTGACGATTTCCAACAGCTCAGGTGGGTGGGAAACTGGGTTTCCCGCCGCATACCTGAGTATGAGTAAATAATGGAAATGGACATAAACTTCTTATGTCCATAACTATTCGCACGAGCGATTAATACGCTCCAAACCAACACCGGAATATTGCTAATTAAATACTCTTCCGATGGGTACCAAACACTGCTGTATGATTCCTGTTAGACCCTTCGTACGATATAAAGAGGGATTCCTCAGCTCTGGGACATTGTATTTTAACCAAACTTTCAGAATCTATCAAAGGGACCATGATCTATAAACTACATTAATTGTGAAAATATGTAACGAATGAGTCGCACGCTACGACTACATAAACTCTACCGTAAATACGCATACCGCGCCTGCGAGTGCACGCTATTGCGGGTATGCGCCTCCACGGGAGAGCGTACGCACGCGCAGCGCGGACCAGTGTGCGGTGCAAATATGGCAACGTGCATTGAGACATTTTTCTGACTTTGACAGTCCACCCTTTGGCAGTCAATAATAACTGCCACAAAACATTTAAGGAGAAAAATGTAAGTCAGGGGTTAATTGATTTCCATGGTTGGGTAGGGGAGAAGAGTGGAGTAGGTGTGAAGAGGGTATGACCTAGTGAGAAAGTAGAAGCATGTGTGTATGAGTCCATGTTTGGAGGGTCATGTATCATCGTGCCGTACGTGTGGTAAATCAAGCTTCGAGGTATTGCGAAGTATACATTTGAATTCCTTCTTGTCCTGTGGTACAGGTCTGTGGATGGGCTGTCAAACTCTACCGAGCTCATTTCGGCTGTGGTTGTAACAAAATGGGGATGCACATTTTAGTTGATGATACATGAATGGGGGAGGTATGTGGTTGCTGATATCTGTGCCTGTATTCCCTATCGACTATGTGTGTTATTACCTGAGGGTTGTAGAGATGAAGATAAAGAACACTTATGGAAAATGCAATGATATTCTATGTCAGGGAAATGTACATCTGTCGTCGAAGTTGTTTTCGGTATCTGTTGAGAGTCGTCTTCTTTGCGCTGTATTGCTCCTTAGGCATGAGCAAATAGCTTTGTCTGAGCCATCAGATTTACAAAAAATGTTGGGCTAGCGTGAGTTTAAAAGTACTAGGGAAACTGGGGATCCATGGCAAAGTTCATCAAGTGTCCATATTTAAAGTTGTCAAATCTTCTTCTTTGGTCAATCCGTTGTCTGTATACATCTCGTCTCGTCAGCTTCCTCGTCCAAGGGGGTCTTTGTATCTTGGAGAAAAGCAGAAAAACAGGTGAAAGAAACGGACCGTATAATCGCATTTTCATCACATTCTGGTTTCTATCATTGGGTCATAAATCAAATCCAGGTTAATTACAGTTTCCTCGCTCCTCAAGCTCATCACTTTTGTACTTTGTTTGCACCTCATTAAAGCCTGCCCGCATCTAAATATCAATCCAATCGATATAACAACACCCAAGATACATAGGAGAAACTTTCCAACATCCATTATGACTCCTTGAGCCCAGTCTCCTAAACCGGAGAACCAATTTCGCGGGTTCAACCATGACACCCAACCAGTCAGCTCATTACCTACAGCAGCAAGGGTGAGATTGTGTTTTCGACGAAATTCCCACTTTAATTGCAGAATATCGTCCATCTTTTGGTCTATGACCTCTACCGGGTCCTCGGTGCTATTTGTGATATACGTGCAACACTTTATGCCGTACTGTGTTGCCAATGTAACACAATATCCGCCTGTTACTGCTGTAAGATAATTAAGAACCATCCTATGCTGAACTAGTTCTGTTTTGTAAGCTTGAAGTTCTCTTCCAGTGTATCTAAACGTGTCATCATACATTTCAGTGATATTATCTAACAAATTGGCGAGTGCGGAAATGTATTTATAATTCATCACTCCCCGAGCGGTACGAGTGAAATCTAACGCTACCAGAACCTGAATCCCGGTGGATTCATGGATAAGATCAGAGGCCGGATGCTCTAACCTTTCTGACAGTTGTCTTTTAACTCGGTGCTCGTAATGAGTGTGAGTATAAGGAGCTTGGGCACCACGGTGTATGTCCTTCATTTTGTCATGTGTAACAGTCATCACTTCAGGCAATACTTTTCCAATATAACACAATCCTTCAGAGTTTGGGGCAAGCCACTTGTACGCCTTTCTCCCGCATATGAAATATGCATCATCGGGGAGAACATATGGGACGGAGAAGGACATGACCATGTTACAAACCTTCCAGGTGAAATCTCCTGACCCTAATTCTTCCATCTGCCTAATGCACGTATCGGTTTGTACGATATGTGCACAGTATCCTGGTGATACCTCTCCAACTCTAGTAATCCTATTTCCTAGGGTATATCGATATCGGAAAGATTTTCCTCTACTGGCTATGTGGCGTACGAGCTCTGTATCTGTAGGCATTCTATCTGCTCTGTGTGAGAAGGTCATGGTGTGGTTACTCCATGACACTTCCCAATTTCCCGGTTTTCTGGGATTGGAGATGTTAAAACATAAGAGGGACCTATCCACATGGTATTGGTGGAGCTTCAAACTAGGAGGGCTGGAGATGTTAAACCTCCGGTCCACCGGTCTCCCACCACTTAGCTCAAGTACCTCCCCTAACGTTAAAGGAAATGGTACTAGCCCTGATTTACTGTGACCCTGAGGTACTTGAGAGCATACCCAACAATCTGTTTGGTTTAACACGTTACCCACTAGAGAGTGATAGTCACTCAATGGATGCCGGTCCATATGGATATTAAAACTAGATTGGCATTTCTTTATGCATCCATCTTCAACCAGATTATCACAGAGCCTATAGATACAATTTTCTTCAGCTAACAATCCATCACAATTTCTTCTATCGGATCGTTTTCTGATACTCGCCTTTGCTTGTTGGTTTGGTTGATCTTGGAAAACTACGCCTCCATCATCATAATCGGAACCCATTCCAGAACCTCTCTCGACCTCTATGGTACTCTCGCCGGAACAGACTGCTCTGGTCAACATCATGGTTAACATCAAAATCCGGATCACAGTCTCTTGGGGCAAGTCCATCTTTGAGGAGGAAATAGAGAAGAATGAGAAGGGGGAAAAAGAAATTTTAAGGGAGAGGGGATGGGAAGTGGAGAAAACAATAAAAGGGAGAGGGGAGTCGACAGCTGCTTTCGATCTTCAAGGCTCAGGTGCCGCCTCAGTCCTCCTGGAACAGACACTCCAGTGATACAACCTCTACCGTCTGTTCCTTGTCACGGGACTTCTCGGGATCAGCAACCTTCTTGCAGTGGGATGAATGGACCCAAGTCTCTTTCTCAGCAACCTTCAATGCTGTGGTGCTGATCAATAAGACCTGGTATGGTCCTTCCCATCTATCAATAAGACAACCTGAGCGTAGAAAATTTCGTATCATTACATAATCCCCAGGTTCAATGTCATGACAATTACTATCTGGTAAATCAGGAATCACCAACTTCAGATTATCATTTTGATTCCTCAACTGCTTACTCATGTTAATCAAGTATTTTACAGTTACTTCATTGTTACATTTCAAATCATCCTGAGGGTTAATCATGACATGCGGTTGTCGACCAAACAGAATTTCAAAGGGAGACAGATTAAGAGGGGACCTGGGAGTGGTTCTGATGCTATACAAAACAATGGGTAAAGCTTCTGGCCACGTCAATCCTGTCTCTGCCATTACTTTACTCAATTTATTTTTAATAGTGCTGTTCACTCTTTCGACCTTCGCACTCGCCTGTGGACGGTACGGAGTGTGCAGCTTGCTATCAATTCCCATCAACTTACACATTCCTTGAAAGACATCACCTGTAAAATGGGTACCCCTATCACTTTCAATGATTCTAGGGATACCATATCTACATACAAATTCCTGCACAATTTTCTTAGCTGTAAACATAGCGGTATTTGTAGCTGCTGGAAAAGCTTCGACCCAATTCGAGAAAACATCTATACAAACAAGTACATATTTCAAATTTCGACATGGGGGTAATTGAATGAAGTCAATTTGTATTACTTGAAAAGGGCCGCCGGCAGGTGGGATATGGGATGGTTCTGTAGGTATTGCTTTTCCAATATTCTTTCTCAGACAGGTAAGGCATGACATTGCTCTCTTACTCGCATGAGAGGAGAATCCTGGGGCGCACCAGTATGCTCTTACCAATTTGCACATCCCCTCCTTGCCTAGATGAGCCAGCCCGTGAGCTGCTTCAGCCAGACATGGAAGGTATGCCCTGGGGGCCACTGGTTTACCATGTCCATCCGTCCAGAGCCCTGAGGACTCCTGGCCATATCCCTTTGCCTTCCAGACTGCTCTTTCCTGTGTGGAACACAAATTCTGCATCTCACACAACTTCTGTGTGTTGATGGTATTAAATACCATCAACTGTGTGGTGTCTGTCCGTGTGGGGGTAGCAGCTGCAAGCTTTGCGGCTTCGTCTGCTCGGCTGTTACCAAGGGATACTGGGTCTTGACTATATGTATGTGCTTTACATTTGATAACAGCCACTCTGTCGGGTTCCTGTATCGCTGTTAGAAGCCTTTTTATGTGAGCTGCATGCGCTATCGGTGTGCCAGCTGCCGTCATGAAATTTCTGAGCCGCCATAGCGCTCCGAAATCATGGACTACCCCGAAGGCGTATCTAGAATCGGTGTAGATATTGGCAGACTTACCCTTAGCCAATTCACATGCTCTGGTTAGGGCGACCAGTTCAGCAACCTGGGCTGAGTGAGGTGGGCCTAGCGGTTCCGCTTCTATGGTGTCTTGGTCATCTACGACTGCGTATCCAGTACACAAGTCTCCCGAGTCTGACTGTCTGTGACAACTACCGTCCGTGTAGAACGTGAGTTCTGCATCTTCTAGTGGATTGTCACTGATGTCAGGCCTTGCGGTAAAATTTTGGGTCAAATATTCCATACAATCATGTGTATCTTCCTTTGCATTAAATCCTCCTTCCCCATCACTCTCACCTTCCACCCTTTGTGTCTGACCAGGCACACCTGGGAGAAATGTTGCAGGGTTTAATGCACTGCATCTCCTTATGGTGATGTTTACGGGGGCCATTAATGCCAATTCCCATCTTGTAAACCTTGCTGATGAGACGTGTCTGGTTTGGGCAGAATTCAATAAGGCAGATACCGCATGCGGTGTATGGATTGTGAGATTGTGGCCTAGCACGACATCTTCGCTTTTCGTCACTAGCAATGCTATCGCCGCAACGCTACGCAAGCATGTGGGGAGGGATCGCGCTACCGTGTCTAGCTGAGCGCTGTAGTATGCAATTGGCCTGCTGGCATCACCGTGTTTTTGTGTTAGTACACCTGCTGCGCACCCAGCACTTTCTGTTCCGTATAGTTCAAAGGGTTTCCCATAGTCTGGCATACCTAGTGCTGGTGCCTGCGTTAGACACTGTTTGAGTCTCTCAAATGCTGTTTCGGATTCGTCTGTATGCGAAATCCGATCAGGTTTGTTTGAGGAGACCATTTCCTGCAAAGGTAGCGCCAATATGGAAAACCCTGGGATCCAATTACGGCAATACCCACACATTCCTAAAAACGTCCTGATCTGTTGCTGGGTTTGTGGCAGTGTCATGTCTCTAATGGCTTGGATTCTATCAGCGGTCAGGTGTCTCAGTCCTTGTGTTAGACAGTGTCCCAAATATTTTACCTTAGCTTGGCATAATTGCAACTTGTCTTTGGAAACCTTGTGACCTGTGTCTGAAAGATGAAACAGGAGCTGTTTCGTATCCTTCAGGGATGCCTCCAATGAATCAGAACACAGTAGTAGATCATCCACGTACTGTATCAACACTGATCCACTCTCCGGTTGGAAAGACTGTAAACAATCATGCAAAGCCTGAGAAAATATACTTGGACTATCTATGAAACCTTGGGGTAACCGAGTCCACGTGTATTGGACTCCTCTGTATGTGAATGCAAACAAATATTGGCTGTCAGGGTGCAGAGGTACCGAAAAGAAAGCGGAGCAGAGGTCAATAACAGTGAAAAATTTGGCAGTGGGAGGAATTTGCATTAGGATGACAGCTGGATTAGGCACTACGGGGAACTGACTCTCAACTATTTTGTTAATCCCCCTTAGATCCTGCACTAGCCTGTAACCCCTCCCCCCACTCTTTTTAACAGGGAAGATGGGACTATTTGCTGTGCTGGACGTTCTTACTAGAATGCCCTGTTGTAGCAAGCGCTCTATTACGGGAAAAACTCCTAACTCCACCTCTGGCTTCAGAGGATACTGTGGGATTTTTGGAGCTATCCTACCATCTTTTACTTGTACAACTACTGGAGCTACATTTGCCATTAATCCAGTGTCCTGTCCATCTTTTGTCCAAAGTGACTCTGGTATCTGAGATGTCATCTCTTCTACTTGGGATGGATTCCTATTTGTCATAATGGAATGTGACATTAATTTTGATGGGGAGTCTAACATGTCTCGTACTTCCTGAGCGTGATTCTCAGGGATGTCCAAGAATACACCTTCAGGAGTACAATAAATGACGCAACCCATTTTACATAGTAAGTCTCTACCCAGGAGATTAGTTGGTGCCGATGCAGCCAGCAAAAAGGAATGCTTGGTATGCAAAGGCCCTATTGTAATCTCGGCTGGTTTGCTAACAGGGTAGTGCTGGACTACTCCTGTTACTCCCATGGCTGGAATTGTCCTACCAGTGGTTCTCATGCCCACTGTCGAATTTAACACTGACTTGGCCGCCCCTGTGTCTACAAGAAAGTTTAAAGTTTTACCAGCCACATTGATTGCAATCTCTGGTTCGCTTCCAAGACTGGCAATCAACTTAACTGGCTGCAGATTACAGGTATGGCCACACCCCTATTGGGTATGCTGACCTCCCTGAATCCCATTGGCAGCAACTACTTGTGGGGGAGTTAGCTGGGAACTACCAGAGGCATGCCAATCTCTGTTCGGGGGATATCTTTTTGTTTCCCCTGTATGTGGCTCAAAACTCCGCCTCTGTGGACCCTGCTCCCAATGTCGTGTGTTGTGTTGTTGTCTAGGGGGTTGAAAAGATCTTTGTACATTCTTTGTTCTACATTCTCGTGCATAGTGTCCCGGTCTGTTACAAGAAAAACATGTTATTACACTTGCCTTACCCACAGGATTCGGTGGTACATACGCAGGCTGCCTTGTGGTCAGCGCCTGTATACTTACGGACATCAACTTATCACTTTGCGACTCTCTGTGCCTAGTGATATTTCTGTCGTGATCAATAGCAGCCTCTCTCAAGCCGGACACTGACAGACCTCGCCAGCATGGTTGCGTGGTCTGAACCCTAGTCTTTAATGTTTCCTTTAAACCATCCATCAGTACAGATACTGCTACTTCTCGATGGTTTGGGTTGGTCTTAATGTCTTCTATACCAGTGTACTTTGCCATTTCTAATAGTGCCCGGTGAAAATATTCTGTTGCCGTTTCGGACTCCTTTTGCTTAATGGAAAATATTTTATTCCATTTAACAACGGCAGGGAAATACTCCTTTAGCTGTAAATTTATCCTTTTTACATTATCCTTGTTGTACACGTCTGTAAGCGGTACATCTTTATCCAATGCACAATCAGCTAAAAACTGAGTTGCATCAACATTGGAAGGTAAACAAGCTCTTAGCAGTATCTGCCAATCCTTGTTGTTGGGTTCTACAGTGTTACCTAAATCCCTGATGTATTTTTGGCTAGCAACTAAATCCTTCCTGGGGTCAGGAAATTCGGACACTATTGTTCTTAATTCCATTCGGGAAAATGGAGTGTACATGGCAATGTTCCTTATGGGAGTGGCTCCAGACACATCTGTTTTTCCATTGGGAACTGCTATTACCCTTACAGGAGCAATTCTAACAGCCTCTTCCTGTGTAGATTCTACAACTTGTGGTACAATGGTTTCAGTGTAGTGCATGGTGCCGTACTTACCCGTTGACACGACCTCACCTATCCCTCCGCTAGGGGCTTTCACTAATCTCGTGGGTGTTGCTGTGCCTACTGTGGTCTCTGCTATGGTGGCCGCAAGAGAGAGAGCTGAAATTGTTGCCGAATCTTCTTCTTGATCACACTCCTGAGGAAGGTTCAAAACAGGGTACAACTTGCACGGGTTAATACTTGCATGAGTTATTTGGTTAACATCATTAACATTTACAGTGTTACTAAGAGTTTGTGTTTTACAACCCAGTGCGTTTCTCTCCGCAATCAACTTCTCTCCTGCAATGTATGGTGGAGGAGGAGCTGTGGCAATCAACTTCCTGACTGCCCCAGATCCTGCCGCCAGAGCCAAACCTCTCTGTATCTCACCTTCCTGGTGCCATAACTGTAAACAATCATGATGCTGAATTCGTCTCTTTGATGATTTTACGAGACATATCCTCCTCCTTAAATTTTGTAACACTTCTGGACTAAAGCTACCTATTCTTGGGAATTTGTCCCTGTCTTGTACAGTCATTCTCTCCCATTCATCACATAAAACCTCTGTGTGACTACCGTATTTTTCACACATTACATATCGTGCCGACCCAACTGGTCGGTTCTCTGAATCAACCCGAACCGAGGTTGATCGCCCCCTACCTGAACAAATGGCCCCCATAATCTGCAGGCGTTGCTTATTCCTCCTTGGATCTTTATCTCAAGGTTTTCAGCGAACCCTTACAAACAAACCAAGATGTCCTTGGGCAGGCCGGCGGTGGTGGTTTATCAAGTACCCCACTTACTTCTCGCCCACGTTGGCCAGTACTGCAATCACTGTAACCAGAGCTGCTGTACCCAACCTAGGGCCCCTGTGAACCTTTATTTACTGGGGCGCGTTCCCCAGCAAGTATCGGTTGTTGGATAGTTCCTGAGTGACCAGCGAACTTCCCTTCCAAAAATAAAAAATTACACAAATCACGTCAGAATGTACAAATAGCGTTTGTGACCACTTTACTCTAATGGTATTAGGTCAGATTACTAACTACTGCACACAATTACGTGCGGTCCAATCGTTCAGTACACGAGCACTACTTGTCATGTACTGAAAGATCAATGGAATCGATGTTTCCGGCCGCGATTCCTTCAGCAAGAGCTTGTATGGCCTATATGGGTTCTGCACCAACACCCCAGGCGTTGTGCCACTGGACTTTTATAGCGGACCTCTTTGTCTATTTTACCTGTTACCTTATGACCTCCTGGTCTGTTACCTTATGACCTCCTGGTCTTGTTACCTTATGACCTCCTGGTCTTGTTACCTTATGGTCCGCTATACTCTAATGCTCAAATATTATTTAACCAGGGATGCCTCCCTAGCCACCGTATATGTCACTTACACGTATGTCCCTTGACGAGTACCCGGCTTTCCTTTTGGTTCCACCTTAAAGTTATATAAACTTTTGTATACAAAACACACTCACTCAACACATGTACACTTTGTTTCTATATCTATTTCTGCGCAGAAATTGTCTTTAGGCCAAAAGTGTTACCAATTAGGAGCAGGATCTGTTAAACTAAATTTCAGATTTTTCCAAAAAATAGATTTGCGTTATTTACCGCGTCGCGTTATCTACCGCTGTGCGTTAATTATCGCCTTTGCGTTACTTCACTTTATCACAGCTTGAGCTACGTGGGCGTAACCGGATGCTACGTTGCGTAATGAACGCTGCGTGCGTCTGCCTTTTGGATTGCGTACGCTAGTCTTTGTTAGCGACACGTGTACGCAATGCAAAGATCCACCGTAACACAATATATATACTTTTATCAATGTAAATGATCCCTGATCATCTACCGCAATCCACACTGACTGCCTTATCTCCTAGACAAATCGTGTGTTGTTCTATACTTTAACTATTACCTTTACTATGAAATAACAGCAAATCTCTTTTTAGCACTTTCTATCAACTATAAAATTGGCAAACAGGAATAGTGATATACGAAAATGAAACAGAAATGCAGATATATGCGTGCGTACGCAAGACAAAAGAAAAATAAACAGTTTTAAAAAGACACAAGCGTTTTGTTCTTACTTCCGGTTACCGGGTTCCTTCAGCACTCTTTATCTAAGCGAAGCAGACGCTTATCCCGCCAGCACTATGAGACAATCTCCCACCCTTTGCTGGGGGATAATGTCTGCTGATCTACCTAGTGCAGATGTGAGAAGTATAGGACGAGTTCCCAATTGACAATGCTAAATTCCTTTGTCGTATAAACAACCCTTTATGAAGCTAAGAACACTGTACGCTGTTTGCTTAAGAAATACCGTAATGGTACGCTATTGGCGTAGCGATCGCTCAGCCGTAGGCGAGACGCTCAAGCGTCACGTTCGCTCACGGCCCAGTGATCACAGGACACGTTATTGGTTATGACTAGGGGAATGATTCGCTGTAGCGTAGCGTGCGCTCGAGACCACGAGGAGGTCACCAGCGATGCAGACGCTCACAACACTATACCTTTATGTTAAAACCTTATACCAATGAAATACACTGAATACCTTAATGTGAGTACAGGGTGTAAATGCAACCTTGTGTAACCTGACTAACTACAAAGCTGCTTGAGCGTCACCGACGCTCAAGTGAACACTTAACACTATAGAAAATGCACAGATACTGGTTTAGGTTCCAAAGCCTATTAACTGTATTATATCTAATATACTTGTAAAAGGGGATAACAGTACAAATGATACACTACAATATAACAGAGACTTCCTAACCACAGAACTAAACAATAAATACAAAAAGACAATACTACTCTGACCTAAATGAAATACAATACAATACTATAATACTATGGGAGATATAAGAGAAAAAGAGGAGAGAGAGAGAGAGAGAGAGAGAGAGAGAGAGAGAGAGAGAGATGGAGAGAAATTGGCTCACAGAAAGACAATGATTACGGAGAGAAACTTACGCACAAAGGGTATGATCGCCTGCGCCTCGATATCCAGCTCCCGGCTATCAGCAGATAACCGTTGATGAGAGAGTGAGAGCTGGATGTGGTCGGCCTGCCTATTTATGCCCCACACACAATGCAATCTCATAGTCCCTACAATCCCATTGTCCATTGGCCGAAGGAATTCGGCCCTGCATCATAACAAAAGGTCATAGGGTGATTCATACAGGTGGGCTGTGACGATTTCCAACAGCTCAGGTGGGTGGGAAACTGGGTTTCCCGCCGCATACCTGAGTATGAGTAAATAATGGAAATGGACATAAACTTCTTATGTCCATAACTATTCGCACGAGCGATTAATACGCTCCAAACCAACACCGGAATATTGCTAATTAAATACTCTTCCGATGGGTACCAAACACTGCTGTATGATTCCTGTTAGACCCTTCGTACGATATAAAGAGGGATTCCTCAGCTCTGGGACATTGTATTTTAACCAAACTTTCAGAATCTATCAAAGGGACCATGATCTATAAACTACATTAATTGTGAAAATATGTAACGAATGAGTCGCACGCTACGACTACATAAACTCTACCGTAAATACGCATACCGCGCCTGCGAGTGCACGCTATTGCGGGTATGCGCCTCCACGGGAGAGCGTACGCACGCGCAGCGCGGACCAGTGTGCGGTGCAAATATGGCAACGTGCATTGAGACATTTTTCTGACTTTGACAGCAGCACCACTGGACTGGACTTATATGGCAGTACCACTGGACATATACGGCAGTATCACTGGACTTATAAGGCAGTACCACTGGACTGGATTTATACGTTAGTACCACTGGATTTATATGGCAGTTCCACTGGATTTATACTGCAGTACCACTGGACTTATACGGCAGTACCACTGGACATATACGGCAGTATCACTGGAATTATATGGCAGTATCACTGGACATATTTACGGCAGTACCACTGAATTTATACGCCAGTACCACTGGACATATACGGCAGTATCACTGGACTGGACTTATAGGGCAGTACCTCTGGACATATACGGCAGTATCACTCAACTGGACTTATATGGCAGTACCACTGGACATATACAACAGTATTACTGGAATTATATGGCAGTACCACTGGACTTATACAGCAGCACAGGGACACCACCACTGGACTGATTCAGGACAACACAGCACCACTGCACTGGACTGGACTTATACAGCAGCACTGGACATATGGCAGCAGAGGACACCACCACTGTGACTGGACTGATGCAGCACAAGACACTACCACTGTACTGATGCAGGACAACATAGCACCACTGCACTGGATTTATACAGCTACACTGGACATATGGCAGCAGAGGACACCACCACTGTGACTGGACTGATGAAGCATAAGACACTACACTGGACTGAGCAGCACAAGAAAGCACTGGAATCACCGACCCACTTTCTCTCCCGTACAGACACTGAGGACGGAAACACGTCCTCTCGCTACACTCTCCAATGCCGGAGTGAAAATGGTGGCTCCTTATATGGAATCCAAAACCCGTGAGAATCCGACAGCGGGATGATGACATTTTGCCTCGTTGTGGTTTCCAAGTCAGGTGGGAAAACCCGAGCCGGGCTCGGGTAGTGAAGTCCGGTAGGGTTCGGTTCTCAGGGAACCGAACCCGCTCATCTCTACTTTGTGCAGCCTTTTGCGCATTCACGGTCATCAGATCATGCACGCACGAATGGCTGTTACCAAAGAGGGATCCAAATGATCCCTCTCCCTGCAAATTGTGCGATACATAGCCTACAGGCTACAATGTCTACAAAAATCTTAAGATGGTTATACCTAACGGGTCCAAGATCTGGAATGCTTTGCATTCTGGAGCTTTTTACATTTCCCGTTATAGCAGCCCCCATAAAACTCATGTCATACATCCCAGGGATACCTAAACTTTGTGGGTAATCCCACAAATTTTGTTTCATAAACATAAACCAAACTGAACCAAGGACTCTCACTCATCGTTAGAAAAGAGAAAACAATGATCAGGAACCCATATGTTCTTCCGGGAAAGAATTGGTGAAGTCACGTGACCATTCTGCCGAGTCTTCCATTGTTAAACTTGCTACCATCCGTTACTGTGTCAATGTAACAATTCCTGCTGGCCCGGAGTCATAATGCGTTTAGCTTTTGCATAAATAGTAATAGAAAGAAATACATGGAAACTGCCTCTATTTCCCCCCCTCCATTCTGCTAGAAATTAAGGATGAAAATGCATCTGGCTTTTATTCCAACTGCAGACTTTTCCCACCGGACAAATAAAGAGACAGGACCAGTAATCTTGTAAAGTGAGACTGTGAACGGCGAGGTTTGGAATCCTCTGTGACCGTGGCTGGGGGGCTGCATAGTAACAAGCTGATATGAACGTTACAGTCATTTTATTACATTGTATTTGGGGCACTACCAGAACTGATGAACATACTCATTTGATTTTTAACACTATAATTGCAGCCAGTCAAATATCAGAAATAATAGACCATACTTGTTCATATCATGCTGAATAAATATTGAAACCAATAAACGCAAATAACATCACTGCATACCTTACAACCCTGGAGCTCAATGCAATGGCAGAACTTGTGAGTTGTGGGCCCAGGTACAAAAATATAATTTGGGCCCCTCTCCTCCACCCCAACCTGTGATATGCCACACGGTAGTGGGTGACAGGGTGTGGCAGAGGTTGACATACTGTAGGGAGGCAGAGGGTGACAACGGAAGTCAAGGGGAGGCAGAGGGTGACAATGGAATACAGGGTGAGGGGCAGAGGGTGACAGGGGAAGGCACTGGGTGACAGGGAGAGGCAGTGGGTGCCAGGGGTACAAGCACAATTTCCTGTGTGGTGTGAAGAACAAGGACCATGTACCTTGATAGGGGCAGAAAAACAGCAGCCTCTGCACTGTCTGTGACAGGGACCCCCACCCCTTCTACTTTCCTCAGTTTGGCACTCGGTCAGGCAGACTCTGACAGTGCCAGTTACACAGGTTGTGAGCAGCCTTTAATTCACAGACAGCAGTGAATCAGAAAACATGCACAGCCGTCTGTAACTTATGGTGCGTACACAGGCACCGATGCAGGCTAATGGCTGATACTGACTACATTGTGCCCAGAGGCATGTAGTCAGTATCGGCCTCACCTGCACACACTATACTTTCTTGCATCGGCATCGCAAGTGGCGAGTGCTGCGGACTTTATTGCGCTCGCCCCCGTGCCGGCATTCTGGCGGTTGGAATCCTGGCATCGGTATTCTGACCGCCGGGATCCCATACCCAACCCCTTTAGAGGCAGGACTTCTCCATCAGTCTAGGGCACACAATGTCAGCCACCCATGCTAACCACTAACGAGATGCATATTCATTCGCCTGTTTGGAGGCAGGTAACCTGTGGGTTCTCGCACCTGGTGCTAGTTACTAATGGAAAATAATAATGATTGGCAGCTACAGCTTTGTCTAAGCGCTTCCCATTTATCAAATATTCTAGTAACATTACAGCAGCGGTCTATTCACATGACCACAGTTAAAAATCAACAATCAGTCCAGTGCAATAAAAAGTGTTCCCTAGTCAGCTTTTAAATGGGAAAGACTGATACGTTTATTAATGTGTCCTTCAAAAACTTACATTTCGTAGTTTTTACTTTATTTGGATTGGTTGACATGTTCCGTTTGAGTTTTTTAATGACACTGAGCCGATTCAGGTCCCATGCACAGTGCGGGTCCTGCGTGGAATGACTGCAGACGTAAGTTGATTGACAGTCTGCAGCCATTTTGTGAGATGCTCCGATCAGGGTCTGTACCTACCGACGGAGATTTTCTGGCCTCAGTGACGGAGCTGCGGTGGCCAGTCTGTGTTACCTCATCACTTACTCAGCCAGCAGATGGTGTCGCAGGTGATCCAATGTGGCATCCTCAGACGCAGCACTGGATCACACATGCATGCAGGAGACGTCTACTTATCAGACGCCTCCTGCTGCATTACCACATCTGAGCACTCGCCCTTCCCCGCCGGGATCCCGGCGTCGGTATGCTGCCGGGATCCCGGCGTCGGTAAGGTGACCGGCGGTTAGGAGACCGCCGGTCACCCGTACTACACCCCATCTGAGCATCACGTCCACATGTGATTCACTCTCACTGTCTGCTCAAGAACTTTAATGTGTATGATTAGTGTTATACCTTCTCAGAAAACCTAGCGAAGGTAAATCCCTTTTTAAAAAATGAATTATAAAACTCAAGATCTGCCTCTGACAAATAGATATGTAAAATGTCTGTCTCTGGTCTATATAACTGTTTTACACATATACCATTATGCAGTTTCTACAGCGGTAGCCCTGATTCAGCAGTGGTAATAAAACATTAAGGATAAATGATACTCTGCACCTACTTCTGCCAACCTAAAACTTAAAGATGATTAATGATTGCTGGATGACTGCTGGATGGGTTCGGCTGCGACCAGCTGCTTATCGCTGACTCTGTCATTAGATGCACTGACTACACCAAGAGGTTCTTGCCCTCCTTCCTGCCCAGCCAGGGAGGAAACGTGAGGCGTCGGGCTGCTTGGAAAGGAACCAACTCTGCAGGCTGACTGAACTGTGGCCTTTCCTGTCAGCCTGCCCTCCCTGATTGTATTCTCTGGAAGAATAGCAAGCAGGGCACTTCACTACTTGTGATTATCAGGCACAGCTCCTTCCAAGAGTCACTCAGACCTTCAAAGTGGCTGACACTGATAGAGGCTTGCAGGAAGGTGTGGTGAGGCTGAAAGAGGAAGGGACACGTGGAAAATAATAGCTTGAGGCATCCAGTTCAGCAATCGTTTCTTCCTAATGAGCGGAGAAAATAATTAAGGGTGGGGATCATGGATACAGGCCAAATATTAATAATAAATGCTTTCTAAGCATACCACAATAGATTACTAAGCACACAATAGGAAACACTAGAAGCATAGTCGCGTGTAAATACGCATTTGATGTGAGCCTTAGTAATAGAGCATTGTTCACATATGTAATTAATACACTGACTGTATCAAGCTTTGTAATGATCTATTCCAGGGAATTGCTTCCAGTGCTGTATGCAAATGAATAGGAGAGGACAGATCATACTTGCCTACCTGACCCTCTCCATGAGGGAGAAAATGCTCTGTTCCTGGACTTTCCTGGTAATGTATGATTGCCATCACCTGTGGTGAAACACCTTTCTTATCAATTACCTAGCTCACCACAGGTGATGGCAATCATACATTACCAGGAAAGTCCAGGAACAGAGCATTGTCTCCCTCATGGAGAGGGTCAGGTAGACAAGTATGAGTTAATAACAAATATAGGGTAAAAAAAGATACAGCCTTGACAGAAAGAACAAACTCCCCATGCAAATGTGCGAATGCATCGCATTTCGCTATCCACTCGCAGTAGGTGTAGGCCCCCCTGGACCCCGGCGGCCCATGTGCACCACACACACTGCACCAGGACTGGATTAGGCCCTCGGGGGGCCCAGTGCATCCAAGACAGGGGGTGCCCCCCACCAGCAACCACCCCCCGGCTGCACCCACTGCTTGTTACCCCCCCTCCACCGCAAAAAGGCCAGCCACCGGCAACAGTAGCTGTCGGGGGATAGGCCCCACGTTGCAGCGGGGAGGAGAAAAGACTCCCGGCTGCCGAGGAGGGAGGATTCCGCTCTGCCAGCGGGTGTGTGATGTCCCGCATGTGGCTGTGCGTGCGGCTCCCTCCTCTCGGGCAGCACGGGTCGGGGACTGATCCAGGCAGCAATCTCCAGCCCCTGCTGCTGCCAGGAGAGACGCTGCTGGCGTCGGTGGCTGGAGAGTGGACAGCAGCACCAGAACGGGGCAGAGCAGCACCGGCCGGGAGACCCTTTATGATAGGGGGGCCCGGGGTACTGAATCCTTAATCCGGCTCTGCACTGCACCCATTATAAATACGCCAGTGATATCCTTGTAATAGTACATAGCCTCTGGTTCTGTGGGATAGCCATATTTTAATACATAATCCCTAGACCCCAGGGATAGCCATAAAGTAAAACATAATCCCTAGGCACAGGATAGCCACTTTGTAATGCATAACCTTTGGACATTAACTAATCTTCTTTCCTTGTCAGCGAGTGTTTAATGAAAACACTGATCTCATCCTTTCTTTTTCTGTTTTTCATTTAAGCAAACAGCAAAATGTTGAAATATCGTGACACAGAGATTATGTTAGTTCCAATATCACGTTTGTTAGCAGTATTTGCTTCTAAAACAAATATGTGTTCTACTAGAGATATTTTTCACTTGTACGCAGGGCTTAAAGTGGTCCTGGTGAGGTGGTGGAACTCATTTCTCCCACCACCTACCCCTCCCCCCCAAATCCCATTAGGCGGAGCCAGGGTATTCGGCATCCCCCTGCAAAGAATACATTTGTGCATTACCTCTTATACGTTATAAAGGGACAGTGGTGACACCAGGGCCGGATTGGGACCAAAAATAGGCCCTGGCATTTTTGAAGCACACAGGCCCACCTCGGTGTCAGCATCTGACTCCTCCCCCTACTATTCCCGACTCCTCCTACTTCTTAGTCTATGCTCTTACAAATATAATTATTATAACAACATACAAGTGTACATCATTCTGTATTAAAATACACACAACCATTGGTTGAAGTGGAAATGTTGAAATGGGGGTATGGAAAAATAAAGGTTGTAACTAAGCGCACGTGCTCCAGAAAAGGGGCGTGGCCACTCAAAATGGGGCGTGTCCTTCAGTGTAGTTTACCACACCATATACCCCTTATACACATTATGTACCACAATAGTAGGACCCCTTATACTATCTAGTACTGGTGCCCCTTTCACATTATACCAGAAAGTATGAGCCGAAATTCAATCAAAGTATGAGCCGAAGACCAATCAGACACCTATACCTGACACTGTGGGGGCAATTGTGGATCTGGCACTGTGGGGGGCTATTGTATACCTGGCAGGTATACAAATGCCCACACAGTGTCAGGTATACAAATGCCCCCAAAGTGCCAGGTAAACAATTGCTCCCACAGTGCCAGGTATACAAATGCCCCACAGTGCCAGCCAATTGCCTTCACAGTGCCAGGTATACAATTGCCCCCACAGCAGTGCTGAAGCTGCTTACTGCTGCTGCGCTGCTGCTGCTCCTCCGGCTGCGATGTGAGGGTATCAGGAGGAGAGCTCAGAGCGCAGGCGCGCGGCTATGTCTGGCGCCGGCGTGTAGGACTTCAAACTAGCCGCCGGTTCGTGAGCCAATCAGAGCTCGCGGACCGGCAGCGGCGGCTCCTGATTGGCTACCGGTCCGCGAGCTCTGATGAGCTCACGAAACGGCGGCTGGTTCGAAGTCCGCTACACGCCTCCAGACATAGCCCCACTGGCGCGCTCTCCTCTCCTGACAGCTGAGACACGCTGCTGCCGAATTGAGCGGCAGCGTGTCTCAGTGACACAAGCGGGGGGGGGGGGGGGCCTCGGAAGCAAACTGCTGCTGCTGCTCGGCTGGACCGACCCACGTGGCCATCGGCCCTTCTGGCATTTGCCATCCTCCTGAAGGCTCAGTGGTAATGATGCAGCGCTGTGAGGGGCACCCTGGGCCAGCGACGATACCCTATTCACTGGTCACTCAGCTAGCAGGGACTTCGGTTGCGCTGCTAGCACCGCTACCTCAGGCCAGTATAAAGATTTAAATTGTGCGGGAAGGGGGCGGAGCTTCTCCTCAGAGCGGAATCCGGGCCATTTTCTCCCTGCAGATCCACCGCTGAGACGCTGACAGGGAGCGCTGACCCTCTACAACTCCAGTTATCCTGTGCGGTACCAGGTGGTGGTAGAAGGGGGAGGGGGGAGTCTGTATTTTGCTGTGTATTTCTATTAAGGGTACACAGTCAGCGCCAGGCATTTATTTTATAACTGCCTATTGGGGCGCTGTGTGTGCTGGCTCCAAGCTCTGTGTTTCTCTGAAGGTACTTGGGGGGGAAACTGTGTCTAACATTTTACTGTGTTTGTGTGTGTGTGTGTGTGTGTGTGTGTGTGTATGTGTATGCAAATTCTCACATAACCATGTCCAGGGACTCTGTGTCTTGTGCGGCAGAATATGTATCTTCTCCAGAGGAATCCATTCCATGTACTCAGGAATGTAATATTTTGTCTCAGCCCTCCGAATCTGAGCCCCAGTGGATGGCTTCTATTAAGGGAATGATATCCCAGATTTCTACTAGGATTGCACATTATGAGACTGAATCACAGATTTGAAAACAATCTGGGAGGTTTTGTCTGGTTCTGTCCCCACTACCTCAAAATCCCCTGGTGTATCCAAAAAACGTGCGCTTGCTCAAATTATGCAGGTCGACACGGACACCAACTCTGACACGGCAGAGGGTGATGCGGATATGCGGGGAGGGGGTGAGGTTTCCCTGGCAAGAGGGGTGCAACTCATGATTGAGGCTATTAGGGATGTGTTACACATTACTGACAAACCACATGAACAGGTAGAGGAGGCTTACTTTACAGACAATAAGAAAGTCCCCCTGACCTTCCCTGCGTCTAAGGCAGCGTTTTTCAACCGCTGTGCCGCGGCACACTAGTGTGCCGCCAGCGGTTGTCAGGTGTGCCGCAGCCCGCCGCCTGCCACCCACCAGACATGGTTTACACAGTGCTATGCCGCCCGCCCGCTTACAGCCAACAGTGCTCCGCTGCCGCCCTCGTCCTCCCAGAGATACCTAGGTCCGTCTGCCGTCGGGCTCAGGCAGCGTATTCAGCACTTCCGCGACTTGGCTATGACCTATGGTGACGTGCTGTGACACATAGGTCACACACGCCACACCTCATTCCCGCCCGCCTGCTGGTGTGTGCTGCCTGCGGACCAAGAATAAACAGGACTGCAGGTTACCATTACCTTGGGGGCAGTGTGTTCTATTACAGGGGAGGGGGGCAGTGTGTACTATTACAGGGGAGCGGAGGCAGTGTGTTCTATTACAGGGGAGGGGGGCAGTGTGTACTATTACAGGGGAGCGGAGGCAGTGTGTACTATTACAGGGGAGGGGGAGCAGTGTGTACTATTACAGGGGAGGGGGGGCAGTGTGTACTATTACAGGGGAGGGGGGCAGTGTGTACTATTACAGGGGAGGGGGGGCAGTGTTTACTATTACAGGGGAGGGGGGGCAGTGTGTTTGATTTATATCTGTGGGGGGCAATGTATTTGATAATGGGGGCCAATGTGTTCAATAACTGGGGGCCAATGTGTTTGTTAACTGTGGGGGCCACCGATCTTGAAATCTGTGGGGGCCAGTGTGTATGTTTTTTGTTTTTTTTCCCGTTGGAGGCAGAAAGCGTGCCTTGGCAATTTTAACGTCTTGTTAAGTGTGCCGCGAGTCAAAAAAGGTTGAAAATCACTGGTCTAAGGAATTAAACGCATTTTTTGAAAAATCCTGGGAAAATCCAGAGAAAAAAATCCAGATTCCAAAAAGGGTTCTTGTAGCTTTTCCTTTCCTTGAGAATGATAGAAAAAAGTGGAAAACCCGCCTATTGTAGACGCTTCTGTATGTAGACTGTCTAAGAAGGTGGTTTTACCTGTCCTGGGGTCTACCGCTTTGAAAGAACCGTCAGACCGCAAGATTGAAACTACGCTCAAATCCATATACACTGCTTCAGGAGTGGCATTGAGGCCCACTATTGCCTGTGCATGGATTTCTAAAGCCATAGTAAAGTGGTCAGGCACGTTACTAGAGGAATTAGATTCTATGGATAGAAGTGACATTGAATTGTTTTTACGTAACATACAGGATTCTGCGGGTTTCATGGTGGAGGTCATGAAGGACCTAGGTAATCTGACTGCAAGGACGTCGTCCATGGCTGTTTCAGCATGCAGGGGACTCGGGCTACGTCAATGGTCTGCAGACGCGGAATCCAGGAGAAGTCTGGAAAACCTACCCTTCACAGGTCAGGTTCTATTTGGGGAAGCATTGGATGCGTGGATCTCCACGGCAACCGCTGGTAAGTCAACCTTTCTTCCCTCAGCCTCTCTGACGACGAAGAAACCTTTTTCTACGTCCCCTGTGCAGTCCTTTCGGTCTGCAAAAGCGAAAAAGTCCAAGGCTCCTACCACTTTCTTCAGAGGTGAGCACGCAAAATCCAAAAAGCCGGCACCTGCTGGTTCCCAAGAACAGAAACCTGCCTCTGTGTCCTCAAAATCCTCAGCATGACGGTGGACATGAATTGAGACCTGCCCGGGTATCGGTTCATCAGTGCGTTCGCCTTCTGGGGAAGATGGTTGCCTCCTACGAGTCTCTACAGTACGGAGGATTTCATGCACGGTCCTTCCAACTGGATCTTCTGGACAAGTGGTCGGGATCTCACAAGCACATGCACCAGAGGATACGTCTGTCGCCGAAAGCCAAGATTTCACTCCTGTGGTGGCTACAGCTGCCTCACCTTCTCGAGGGACGCAGGTTCGGGATTCAGAACTGGATCCTTCTAACCACGGATGCAAGTCTCAGAGGTTGGGGCACAGTCACCCAAGGGGAAACCTTCCAAGGAAGGTGGTCCAGACTGGAATCCATTCTTCCAATAAACATTCTGGAGCTTATAGACGTGTACAACGGCCTTCTACAAGCGGCGCATCTTCTACAAGATGTGCAGGTGCAGTTGGACAATGTAACGACGGTGGCCTGCATAAACCGACAGGGCGGAACGAAGAGCAGAGCTGCAATGTCAGAGGTAACAAGAATCCTCCTCTGGGCAGAAAGGTACGCGTTGGCACTGTCAGCAATCTTCCTTCTGGGAGTGGTCAACTGGGAAGCGGACTTCCTCAGCAGACACAATCTCAATCCAGGAGAGTGGGGCCTCCATCCGGAGGTGTTCACAGAGGTGACAAGTCTTTGGGGTGTACCTCAAATAGACATGATGGTCTCCCGTCTCAACAAGAAGCTTTGGAGGTACTGTTGCAGGTCACGAGACCCACAAGCAGTGGCGGTGGACACCCTGGTGACTCCGTGGGTGTTCCAGTCGGTGTACATGTTTCCTCCTCTTCCACTCATTCCCTGGATTCTAAAACTCATAAAGAGAACAAGAGTTCAGGCAATCCTCATTGCTCCGGACTGGCCAAGAAAGGCTTGGTACGCGGATCTTCTGGATCTATTGCTGGAAGATCCGAAGCCTCTTCCTCTTCGGGAGGACCTTCTGCGACAGGGGCTGTTCGCTTTTCAAGACTTACCATGGCTACGTTTGACGGCATGGAGGTTGAATGCCAGATTTTAGCTCGGAAAGGCATTCCGAACAAGGTTATTCCTACCCTGATACAGGCTAGGAAAGGAGTAACGTCTAAACATTACCATCGCGTTTGGAAAAAGTATGTATCTTGGTGTGAATCCAAGAAGTTTCCTACGGTGGAGTTTCAACTGGGACGGTTTCTCCTCTTCCTGCAAGCAGGTGTGGATATGGGCCTGAGTTTGGGTTCCGTAAAAAAAAGTCCAGATTTCGGCCTTATCCATTTTCTTCCAGAAACAACTGGCTTCACTTCCTGAGGTTCAGACTTTCTTGAAAGGGGTTCTGCACATCCAGCCTCCCTTTGTGCCGCCTACGGCGCCCTGGGATCTTAACGTGGTGTTACAGTTCCTCCAATCGGGTTAGTTCGAGCTTCTACAGGAGGTTGAAGTCAAGTTTCTCATGTGAAAGGCTGTCACTTTGTTGGCCTTGGCTTCTGCTAGGTGTGTGTCGGAATTTGGGGGATTTGTCTTGTAAAAGCCCCTACTTGATCTTCCATGAAGATAGAGCTGAGCTCCGAACACGTCAGCAGTTCCTTCCGAAGGTTGTGTCGGCATTTTATATAAACCAACCTATTGTGGTGCCAGTTGCTACTGACTCCTCAATTCCATCAAAGTCCTTGGATGTTGTAAGGGCTCTGAAAATGTGAAGAGGACGGCTCGTCATAGAAAATCGGACTCTCTGTTTGTTCTGTATGATCCCACAAAAATTGGGTGTCCTGCGTCTAAGCAGACGATATCTCGCTGGATCAGGGTCACTATTCAGCATGCATATTCTATGGCTGGTTTGCCGTGTCCAAAATCTGTTAAGGCCCACTCTTCTTGTAAGGTGGGTTCTTCCTGGGTGGCTGCCCGGGGTGTCTCGGCTTTACAACTTTGCCGTGCAGCTACTTGGTCTGGGTTGAACATGTTTGCTAAGTTCTACAAGTTCGATACTTTGACCAAACTTTAGGTCCTCAGAGGCCAATCAGTTCTGCAGGAGCCTCCGCGCTCTCCCTCCCGTTCTGGGAGCTTTTGGACATACCCATGGTACGAATATGGACCCCAGCATCCTCTAGGACGTAAGAGAAAATAGGATTTTAATTACCTACCAGTAAATCCTTTTGTCGTAGTCCGTAGAGAATGCTGGGCGCCAGCCCAGCGTTTCGCGATCCTGCAGTGGTTATTTCGTTCAGTACTGCTTTGTTCTGCTTTTGTACTGTTTTGGTTACTTGGTTAAGTAATATTTTTCAGCCGTTGCTGAGTTTTCGAGCTGGTTAACTTGATTTGCCTTGTATGTGTGAGCTGGTGTGAATCTCGCCACTATCTGTGTAAAATCCTTCTCTCAAAGTTGTCCGTCTCCTCGGGCACAGTTTCTAGACCGAGTCTGGTAGGAGGGGCATAGAGGGAGGAACCAGCCCAGACTATCAAAGTCTTAAAGTGCCCATAGCTCCTGGTGGACCAGTCTATACCCCATGGTACCAATATGGACCCCAGGATCCTCTACGGACTACGAGAAAAGGATTTACCGGTAAGTAATTAAAATCCAATTTATTCACGTCATGAAACACAGTGGTACTGCTTATACACGATATGGAATTACTGTGCAAGGCCTTTGAGGAGGTACAATTACAGTTGTTAGAACTCAGTTCCACCTCGTTTCTCCCCACTTTAACCCCTGCTTGTACATTTAATTACAGCTGTGGCACAGATTAGGCATTAGGGATAAGTGAATGTATTTAATACCTATTTTCATGCATTGTAGTCTCTACCTGGTGGTACACTTTTATAAAGAGAATATATAATGGCAGCTTGCCATTCCTTGTTTCCGAAGGTTCCAGGGGAACGCATTGTTGTTTGTGCTGGGAGTCTGGTGAGTGATTCCGCTGTATGACGTAGCCACAAGGCAGTCTACAGAAACCATCTCTGGCATTTGTCAGTAATGTCCATATCAGACGCAGTTTCCGCTACACCTGTGCCTAAGTCCCACTGCGCACGTGTCCAGAGTCTGTACACGATAACAGTTGTGACTGAGATGCACAATCACAGAAATGTATTGAAAATGTACCGAGCGTTCCAAGGCAGTGACTGGGAGGTGACAGGGTGGTGGCTATGTGATAGCCGGTCTTATGGGTGTGTTATGGCAATGTGGCAGACGTGTCACTATATTGGATGTAAACTCATCGCATAATCTCTCACATATCAGGCCATACTTTGATGGATTATCTGCAGCTGCATGAGGCCTAGTGCAAGCTTTAGTGGTTGGTGGCGATGGTTGTCTCTAGTCTAAAGATGCACTAAGTGCTATCTAATGTGGGCTTCTCAGTCCTTACACATTCAGAGGCATTGATCTATACCAGGGAAGGGCCTGTGGCGGTATCTGCATAAAGTCGCAGAAGCAATACCAGCAATAGACGCAGTAAAGGAGAGAGAATTGACTACATAGAAAAGGAAAGAGTTAAACATCTGGTGAGGGGTGGACCTAGCTGTGAGGTAAGTACAGCCCCTTTTGAAGGGGATGGTTTGATATATATAGGGAAGGTGAGGCCATTTTAGCTCTCTCTTGTGGTAATTTGCTTTGTTGGTGAGTGCTGCAGTGCAGACATTTGTTTTCCACATAACTGTGCAAGTTTATTACACAGAGTGTACCCCCTTTGTAGTTTATATCCTCCTCTCTGCCTTTCATCATCCCTGCTGATATGTCCGCCCGCCCTCAGCGTTCTGCCCGGCTTCCGGCTCGGTACCGCGGTTCAGGCGGTCGAGCTGGGCCGGGTGATGAGGTGGGTGGCCTGGGGGACGGGGCTCCGTCCCCCGGGGCCTCCACGAACGCGGGCACGGGTGTAACGCGGCGGGCCAGGTCGGCCTCGCCGCTGGGGGCCGGGCCGGCCGTGCCGGCCAGGCGCGGGCGGCGTGGGGGACCGGAGGTCCTTGCAGGCCGCCCGGAGGTCGACGGGCATCGGCCCTCGCCTCCGGGAACGGCAGAGTCCGCGGCGGTGTCGGGCGCGTGCGCGCCGCGGAGGGCGCTTGGTAGGTGCAGGCTCGGCCCCTATCTCTCCTCCCTTGCCGCGGCCGAGTGCAAGTGCCGGGCGGGGGGAGAGGGCGGAACGGGGATCGGGCGGTCGCCGCGCGGGGCCTGTCCTGGAGCCTCGCGCGGCGGCTTTGAACGAAGCACCGGCCGGGAGATCAATGGCGGGAGGAGGTGGGACGCGCGCACGAGGTGCGCGCGCGCCCACGCTCAGCGGCGCCGCCAGTACCTCTGTCCCCGCTCTTAACTCCCCGGCTGCCGGATTACGGCAGGGGGAGGGGGAGGAGCAGGGGGGTGCAGCGTTTGTCTCTAGAGGACAACGCTGGGCAGAGACGGTTTGTACAGGCGGATGGGGCCACGGCAGCGAGCGGGAGGGGGGAGCGCACACAGTATGCGCGCGAGCCCACCGCGGGCCGTGCAGTGCGCGGGGGAATGCGCGCAGCTGCGCCGCAGCTTTCCCTGTCTCCCCATACCACTCCACCGGAGCCGGGATACAGCAGCTTTCGGGGGAGGAGGGGGGACAGGGAATGGGTTAGCAGCCGCAGGGCCGTGGTACGCGCCGCTTCGCATTACAGCGGGACCTCCCCAGGATCGGGTGATGTTTCTGATCCGCTCGGGGAGGAGGCGTTTTCAGGAAGGGAGTGTGAGTGGTCCGGCAGGGGGGCCCCCGCTTTCCCGTCGTGTCGGAGGGCGTCGGGTCCCCGGGTTACGTCTGACGGTCGGCGGGCGCGGGTTCACGCCCAGGCGCGGACCGGGGGTTCTTCGGGGGCCGTTGTCGGGGGTCACGGCAAGCGGGATCCTCCCGGGGCGCTGGCGTCTGCTCTGGCCACAGTGGTGGAAGCGTTGGGGCCGCTAGCCGCAGTAGCCTCCCCGAGGGCGGTGGGGGATTTCGGCCAGTCTGTGGGAGCCGGCGGGTCTGGCAGGCAGAGGGCCTCAGCGGCGCAGCGGGTGGCACGAGCCTGCCAAGAGCTTGGGGCGGCCGCTGCGGAGCTGGAGCTAGGTCCGGAGCAGGATGGGCAAGGGCGCGCGCCCACAGCGCCTCCCACACGTGGGGCCCGGCGTGCGCCGCAAGCGCGGGCCGGGTCCTCCTCTGCTTTGGCTGTTACAGGGGACTGCGAGGAAGTGGAGATGGCGGACTTCGTGGAGGACGACGTATGGGCTGAAGCGGATGAGGATTCCAGGTCGGAGCGGTCGACGGCATCCGGTGAGTTGGTGCAGTCTGTATCGGTTTCCCCCACGAGCTCGAGTTCGCGCAGCTCTTCTTCTTCCTCCTCTTCATCTTCTCTGTCGTCGCAGGCGTCCGAAGTAGATAGCACTACTAGGGCGAGGAAGAGGGCGGCGAAATTTGCCAAGCGGGCAGCAAAGCAGCAGAAGAGGCGTAAGCGGCGCAAGCGAGTTAGTGAGGAAGATCGTAGGGCTAAGAAGCGGCGCGATCTGCCCGGGGTCGTGCGCTGCGAGTACACCGCAGTTATGCGGGGACTGCGGGACAGCTGCCGCAAGAAGATTCGTAGGGGTGACTTCGTGGACATATTCGTATTGACAAAGGCCATGAAGAAGGATTATAAGGCGGCGGCCGCTAAGAAGGGCATGGGGGCGGAGGCTTTCCGGTCCTTCGATAATTGGCTGGCCGGTTTCTGGGTATTTGCGGCATGCTACTTGGAGGATAGGCCGGAAGAGCACATGAATGTTATCCGGTATCTGCATCTCGTACACGACATGCAGCGCACATCCTCGGGCTCGGAATGGCGTCGGTATGATCAGGAGTTTCGGGAGAAGCAGGACGGCTTGCGGGTCATGGACTTCGGATTCAAGGATGTGGAGGTCTGGCTCAAAGTAACCCGGGCCTCGCACCAGGAGGAGGAACCCCAGAAACAGGGGGCAGGCGGGCGACGCGCAGGGTCATCAGCCCAGGGGTCCGGCGCGGACGGAGGATTTGCCAGGACAGGTGGATCGGCCGTTCGCGCAGGAGGGCGTTCTGAAAGTGTTTCGCGTTTAACAGCGGAACATGTTCCTTTGGCAAGCAGTGTCGTTTTCGACACTCCTGCCAGCAGTGTGGCGGAGCCCACCCAGCCTCCTCCTGTTTCAAAGGCGGGAGACAGGGGGCGCGGGGTAAGCAAGCGTACCCCAGGCAGGCCGCGAGCGGGACCGCTCTGCAGAGCTCCAACGCCAATTAAGTTGGAGACTATGGGCCGGTGGTTGGACTTGTATCCGAATAGAGGGGATGCAAATTTTTTGTTTGACGGTTTTAAGTTTGGTTTTCGCTTGCCTTTTGCGAGTGAGGTGTCCGTGCGGGCACAGAGGAACCTCCAATCTGCCCGAGCCTTGCCGGTAGTGCTACGGGAGAAAGTGGATAAGGAGGTCAGGTTGGGCAGGATGGAGGGACCGTTTATGTCACCCCCGGTGGATGATTTGGTCATCTCTCCGGTCGGGGTGGTTCCGAAGAAGACTCCAGGCGCTTTCCGGCTCATTCAGCATCTTTCTTACCCGTTAGGGGCGTCGGTCAACGACGCAATACCGCCGGCTCATTGCTCGGTGGTGTATCAGTCATTTGACGAGGCGCTAGAGATGGTCCGCAGCTACGGGACCGGGGCCCTCATGGCTAAGATTGATGTTGAGTCAGCTTTTAGGTTATTGCCATTGCATCCGGACTCATTCCGTTTTATGGGTTACCGGATTGGGGCGGAGTATTTCATCGACAAATGTTTGCCGATGGGATGTTCCGTTTCATGCTCATTTTTCGAGCGCTTTAGCACGTTTCTTCATTGGTGCGTGGAGTCTTCGTCAGGGGGTCACGGGGTTTCCCATTACCTCGATGACTTTCTGTGTGCGGGTCCGGCTAATGATACAAGGTGCGGCGACTTGCTTTTTAGCATCCAAGCTCTCTTTTACCACTTCGGTGTTCCCGTGGCCGTGGACAAAACAGAGGGTCCGGCCTCCTGCTTGTCATTTTTGGGGATTGAAATTGACACGGTGGCGGGAGAGTGTCGCCTGCCCCGGGACAAGGTTTCGAAGCACCGCGACACCATTTGCCGGTTCGAAGGGTCGCGTAAAGTCACGCTGTGGCAGGCACAGTCCTTGCTGGGCATGTTGAACTTTGCTTGTCGGGTAATACCGATGGGCAGGGTTTTCTGCCGGAAGCTTGAAAGGGCGACGGCGGGGTGTGCCAGGCCACATCATTTTGTGCGTTTGTCCTCCGAAATAAAAAGGGATTTGGCCGTATGGGCCTCGTTCCTGGAGGATTTCAACGGAGTGTGTATATGGCAAGCGCCAGCGGTGGACAGCGAGCGGTTGCAGCTGTTCACCGATGCAGCAGGTGCCTCTGGATTCGCTTGCTTTCTGGAGGGATCTTGGTGCTCGGCATCCTGGCCGGCAAAATGGCATAGCGAGGGTCTAACAAAAGATCTGGTGCTTCTGGAGCTTTTTCCCATTATGGTAGCGTTGGAGGTCTGGGGCGATCGGCTGGCTAATCGCAGCATATTGTTTAGATGCGATAATCTGGGCGTGGTGCATGCGATTAATAACCAGAGGGCAAAATCGTTGGTGGTTCTGCGGGTGCTTGGGCAATTGCTTTTGACATGCTTGCGTAGGAACCTATGGTTCCGCGCACAACACGTGCCCGGTTTGGAGAATGGAATTGCCGACGCTTTGTCGCGAGGACAGTGGGAGAGGTTTTGGTTGTTGGCACCTGAGGCCAACGAACAAGGTTTTCATTGTCCCGGTTATGTTTGGCAGGTGATCGGGCCGGACTGGAGGGTCTAGCGTTGCGGTCAGTCGCGCCAGCCACGCTCAAGGCTTACGGACAAGCTTGGAGCGAGTGGGAGGAGTTTGTCCAAGGTCGTCAGCAACAAGGTAAGAGCACGCATCGGCTGATGCTTTCTTTTATTTGGTAGCTGTATGTTTCCGGTAGGTCCCGAGCGGTGGTATCCCGGTACTTGGCTGGGGTCTCGTTTTTCTGCAAGCTGCGGGGCGTCCCCGATGTGACAAAAAGCGATGTTCTGCGGAAGGCAATGCAAGGGTGGGCGCGAGTAGCGCCGACGCCACCGGATAGGAGGCGGCCCATCGATGCGGCTTTGTTGCCGGCCGTCATCGCGGCGGTGGGGCGAGTCGCGTCGTCCAGGATTGAGACGCTGTTGTTCAGTTTGGCGTTCTCAATGGCTTACCACGGGGCCTTTAGGGTTTCGGAGTTGGTAGCACCTTCCAAGAAAGCAGATTCGCGCATGCTGGTCGGAGACGTGGTAGTGGGTGAGAGGTCCTTGCTATGCAGATTGCGGCGCTCTAAGACGGACCAAATGGGGAGAGGGCGCTGGGTCACTTTGGTACCTGCGCAGGAGGAGAGCGTTTGCCCGGTAGGCCTGGCTGTGCAATATGTGGCGGTGCGACCCGTTTGGAAGGGGTCATGGCTATTGCATTATGACGGGCTGCCGGTGACGAAATATCAGTTTCGTTGGATGCTGAGTCGTTGTCTGGTGAGCTTGGGCCTTCCACCCGCTGCGTTCGGTACCCATTCCTTTCGAATAGGCGCTGCGACGTCGGGCTTGTCCAGAACTGAAATCCAGGCGGTGGGGCGATGGAAGTCGTCAAGTTACAGACGATATATTCGCCCCGTCGCATGAGAGGTCGGATTGCGCTTGGTGCTGTGTTTATTTGCGTTGTATTATGTGTTACAGTGCTGTAAGTTATGTATTGTTCGTCTGTTGGTGTCCCCCCCCTTTTTATCCTACTCAGGGATTAGCAACTCGTCGTTGCTGGCATGAGTCGGCAGCGGGGGTCTGGAGTTATTTTGCGATTTTTTGTCCCTCAGCAGGTCTTTACGCTTTCACCTCCAGCTGAGTTATTACATGTGTTTCCCATTTGATACCCCCCCCCCCCTTTTTAATTTCGTTTGATTTTATTTTGAACTTCCCCTTTGTGTTTCTGTGTTCGCTTCAAATTGGCAAGAAGCATGGTGCAGATCGGCCGTGACTGCTGCAATAGCGAGAGCTAAAGTTTTTTCTTTTTGGCAGATCCTTCAGGTGAAGGCAATTAATGAAGCCTTTTAGTAATCAATTTTACCCCTCTTTTCCCCTTCAGATTGGTTTGAAGACAATTTGGCTATTTGGGTGGTCGGCCACTCTTATGTATACTGGGCAGCCAAGTTTGTGGCCTCGGAGGGGGCTCAGGCGTTGCCTGGAGCACAGGGTGTCAGATGGCTTGGCTGGCGAGGGATGATGTGGAGCGAGCTGAAGAGTAGGCTAGTTAGTCAGGCCAGCAAGCATGGAGTCCCTAGGGTCTTGGTTGTCCATCTAGGTGGCAACGACCTGGGGAAGAGGACATCCTTGGATCTGCGGTGGGCCATGATACAAGATCTGGCAAGTGTGGCCGCGGCATGGACCAATTGTGTGTTGGTTTTTTCATTGATGGTGCCGAGGTTAAGTTGGAGGGGTGTGGCGGATGGTCGCCAGATTGATGAGGCCCGGAAAAAGGTGAACGGGGCGGTGGCAAAGTGGGTGCTGTCCCACGGAGGGAGGGTGGTTCGCCACCCTAGGAGTCGGTTCAGAGACAGCCACCTTTTCCGGCCTGATGTGGTACATCTATCCAATGAGGGGATGATGTTTTTCCTGGAGGATCTGGGTTTCGTTTTGCAGGAGTTAGGGTAGGTTTATGGTGGCGGTGCGAAGACTTTGGGGATGAGTCTTTCGCTGTTGGCGGAAAAGAACGGCAGTTTTGTATTTGTATGGTAAACTGTAGTGTTTTACAGTTTGGTGTGGTTTAGGTGCACTCACCTCCATCGACTTATTGGCCGCTTGACCACCCGTCCGGGAAGGCAGCGGCAGGGCACCCAGGAGCGGTGGGTAGTCACTGTGGGGGTTGAGTTGTCACCTATTACTGGTTTGTGATAGTTTTAGTAAAATTAGGATCGGTTCGAATGTTTAGTAATTTAAGGTTAATTTAGGTTAATTGAGCCGTTCTTTTTGCTGCCACCATATGCCGGCTGGATCGGCATCTTAATTAATTCTCTATTACAGGTTTGCTATTGATTAGGGACAAATAAATAGCTAGCAATTTTTCTGCCAAAATTCAAGTCTCTGTGTCTTTATTTCTGGTTTGAAGGTAATGAATGCTTTACTTTAAAAGAAGGGGGTCCACCAAATATCACTAGGATGTTTAGGAGAGAGAATTGACTGCATAGGAAAGGAAAGAGTTAAACATCTGGTGAGGGGTGGACCTAGCTGTGAGGAAAGTACAGCCCCTTTTGAAGGGGAGGGTTTGATATATATAGGGAAGGTGAGGCCATTTTAGCTCTCTCTTGTGGTAATTTGCTTTCCCACCCTCCCGCCCCGGTGGTCAGAAATTCTGGCACGTGGTGCCTTGGCGTTAAGTTGTTGGCTGGTTTTATCGTTGGCTATTTATTGGCGGAAAAGAACGGCAGTTTTGTATTTGTATGGTAAACTGTAGTGTTTTACAGTTTGGTGTGGTTTAGGTGCACTCACCTCCATCGACTTATTGGCCGCTTGACCACCCGTCCGGGAAGGCAGCGGCAGGGCACCCAGGAGCGGTGGGTAGTCACTGTGGGGGTTGAGTTGTCACCTATTACCGGTTTGTGATAGTTTTAGTAAAATTAGGATCGGTTCGAATGTTTAGTAATTTAAGGTTAATTTAGGTTAATTGAGCCGTTCTTTTTGCTGCCACCATATGCCGGCTGGATCGGCATCTTAATTAATTCTCTATTACAGGTTTGCTATTGATTAGGGACAAATAAATAGCTAGCAATTTTTCTGCCAAAATTCAAGTCTCCGTGTCTTTATTTCTGGTTTGAAGGTAATGAATGCTTTACTTTAAAAGAAGGGGGTCCACCAAATATCACTAGGATGTTTAGAGTAATTTTGCTACAGGATGTAAAGTGGCAGTTATTTTAAAGACAATAGGTTGTTCACCCTCAAAATTTGGAGCGAGATAAAGTGGAGAAAGATAAAGTACTAACTAATCAGCTTCTAACTGTCAGTTTACAGGCTGTGGGAGTCTATGTATTAAGCCTTGAAGAGAGATAAAGTGGAAAGAGATAAAATACCAGCCAGTCAGCTCCTAACTGCCATGTTACAGGCTGGGTTTGAGAAATTACAGAAGCTATTTTATGCTTTATTTATTTCCACTTTATCTCTCTCCAAGCATTTAATAAATATTTCACTGAGACAGCATCTGTCAGTTTCACTTGTCTTTTGTTTCGCAAATAGGAAGAGTTGCTGTTGCTGGGAAACACCTCCGCACTGGTACCTGAAGCTGGAAGATGAAATGTGCTGCAGTATTGAAACAATGCAGTACTAGGCCCCATAACCCAGTTGAAGTAAGGTCCATTGTAGCCTGCTAAGAAGAGGTCTTCAATCCGTTCTTTTGGTGCAGACGTGAAAGCTGTGGACCACAGTCTCTGGAGCAAGAGTAACCCCTCTCCCATGGCTGCAACTCGCAGCCAAGTATGACAAACCATTCAATCCAATTCAGAAGGGTTCTAAGGAGCTCTTCTAAAGAAGACTAGAAGGGCCTACAGTGTCATGGGCAGCTGGCTTCAGGTAACAGAGTACTTGATGACAATGACACCCTAATTTGCTAAAAATCCAATACAGTAGGCCCTGAACTATCCCATCTTCAATGGCAATGACTTTAATATTATCATCCCAGCAACAAAGGATGTCATGTAAACTTATACCAAATATGTTCTGTGATTTCATTATATTTTCCTTTGCGTCAGGAACACCCGAGCATTAAAGCCAGCTCATTCTACAAGAAGGCAAGGGAATTCACTCCCTTTCTTTATTTATGTGAATATTAAGTGAAATAAAACCCTGTTTATTCCTTGCAGATGGCAGCATTTCTTTCTGAGCAAAGTATTGATTTTCATACCAGAAAGGGGGGAAAGAGGAGAGGGAAGGATGGAAAGAAAAGAGCAGCAGACAAAGAGTGGGACACAGAACATAGAACACGTTTGTTCATGGACACATGTTTCTCTGTTCACTCAGTTTGGCCTTGGTTCTGCAGAACACAAAGGAAGCATCTGCATTGTGGGGCTGTTAGTGTTGCACCTTTGGCTGAATGTTTCCCTGGGCTGGTCACAGGGTGTTGTGTTCCCAAGTGCCTCCAGGCAGCCTCTTTCTCTCCCTGTCTCTCCACCATCTGCCACTGGAAATTCCATCAAACCTGCTTCTCTTTGACACTCGGGGATAGAGTTTCGCTTCATTGTAGGCCGCCAATGTGAGAGAAACACAACCTATGATCAGGAAAGATGGGCGGAATATAAGACAAAGGAAGAAAAATGAAGCGTTACTGTACCAATTGCCCTTGTGCTGCTGTCATATATTATTACAGGGGAAGGCGGAATCTGCAGAATATCCGGAGGGACTGATTTGAACACTGCACAGCTGCCAGACGAAGCAGTACTAGAGTCTATTCAGTTTGAGGCCCAGGCCAGCTCTTACCAGTAGCACACAGAATAAAGACTACATTCACTGCTACTACAGCCTCATTTCCCTCTGTATTGTGGTGAACCCCGTTTTAATCACTGTCATATAGTAGTTTAGCCAAGGACATTATTATTGATGTTCAAAAGTCAATCAAAATATATAAAGATGGTTGTCTATGGCAATCTAAAACAGATGCCGCCGTCATTGCGATCTATTTCTCCCTGTTACAACATTTTATGAAACAAAAGTACTACTCTGCTGTTGGTTTCACAGGGGTAGTTCTACTAAGCCTTGGAGAGAGATTATGTACCAGCCAATTAGCTCCTAACTGCCATGTTGCTGGTTGTGTTTGAAAAAAATGACAGAAGCTGATTGGTTGTTACTTTACCTCTGTCCACTTTATCTCTCTCCAAGGCTTAGTACATCTGCCCTAAGAGTCTTCCATGATCTAACGCTCAGTCTGCGACTTCCTCTTTCCCCCACTTCCATGCTCACATCATGGCACAGCTCCTGTTACATGACAGCCCTCTACTCATACATGAGCGGACAGGTCACAGTCACCCACAAGATCTTCACGTCCAACTACTTAAAGAGCACCAGTCATACTGAATGTCAGGACTGCCAGGTATCAGCCAGGCTTGAGTGGGACTATGGGTAAATTTTGGGTCACTCAGCAAGCTTTGAACTTATATTGATGTACGCACACTGATGTGAGGGAGTTGCTATCCCTCTCTGGGTATCCTGGGCCCCTCCAAATGTGTTCATGCCTGAGCCCGGGTAACCTGTACCCACTGCCCACAATTGAGGTCTCTGCTAGATGCTCTGATGTTACTTTTCTGCATTACTACATTAGCTTGTGCACTGTGCGCTAGGATAGGGCACGGTCATCCTTTCTCATGACAGCACAGCAGGAGACATGTGAGGCAGTCCAGCTCACCTTCTGAGATGAGCTTTCAGACTGCCCTATGCCAAACCCTGAGTCAGATGCCTATACTGTATACCTCACAGTTCTCCTGTTGTGCATGCTGGGAGAACCCGAACAGTAACTCTACTGAGAAATCGGTGAATACTGATTTGTTGCTTACTACACAGTGCACATATGGACTAAAGTCAACAAAAACAACAACATCATAGGGTGCAATTTTCCCTAAATAATCTGCGCTTCTGTGAAACATTCCATCTAGTTGGCTACCAGCTGTACCATGTGCTTTCATGGGGGGCAGATATAACATGTGCAGAGAGAGTTAGATTCAGGTGGGGTGTATTCAAACTGGAATCTAAATTGTAGTGTAAAAATAAAGCAGCCAGTATTTACCCTGCACAGAAACAATATAACCCACCCAAATCTAACTCTCTGCAAATGGTATATCTGCTCCCCCTGCAGTGCACATGGGGGGGGGGGGGGGGGGGGGTAATTCATAGTTGATTAAAGCAAATTTGTTGGCAGTTGGGCAGAACCATGGGAGTCATTCCGAGCCATTCGCACGCTGCAATTTTTCGCAGCCGCGAGAACGTGTCAGACCTGCGCATGCCGTACAGAGACGAAATGGAGGAAGAAAGCGTTTGCCGCGGCAAACGCTAGAAGATTGACAGGAAGAGGCTGACAGAGGGTGTCTACTCACCATTTTGAAGGCGTGTCCGGGCGAACGCAGGCGTGTCGAGCTGTCTCCAGGGAGGGATCCTGACGTCAGCTCCGGACAAGATCATTGCAGCAGGTGAGTAAGTCCTGAGCTGTGCAGAAACTGCACAAACTTTTGTTTGTGCAGCTCTCTTCACAGCGGTTCACAGCCCTGCACAGCGAATCCCCCCTCCCCTGTAGGCGGTGACTTCCTGATCGCAGCAGTGCTAAAAGTAACCTGCTAGCGATCAGGTCGGAATCACCCCCCATGTGCACTGCAGGTGTGGTAGATATAACATTTGCAGAGAGAGTTAGATTTGGGATTTTGTTTCTGTGCAGGGTAAATACTGGCTGCTTTATTTTTACACTGCAATTTATATTTCAGTTTGAACACATCCCACCAAAATCTAACTCTCTCTGCACATGTTATATCTGCCACACATGCAGTGCACATGGGGGGTCATTCCGACCCGATCGCTCGCTGCAGTTTGTCGCAGTGCAGCGATCGGGTCGGAACTGCGCATGCTCTGGTGCCGCAGTGCGCTGGTGCATGGCAGCCTTCGTTACCTAGCGATCGCCTCTGAGACAGAGGCGGTTGCAGGGCGGGAGGGGGCTGGTTGGCGGCATTAAGCCGCCATTTAGGGGGAGCGGTCCGGCCAATGCAGGTGTAGGTGGGCCGTTGGGGGGGCGGGCCGCGGCGGCTGCGTGACGTCTTACGCAGCCGCTGCGGCCAGTGGCAGCGACAATTAACTCCCGGCCAGCCGCAGGAGCTGCGCTGGCTGGGAGTTACTCCTCAAATACAAAAATATCGCCGCTGTGCGATGCTTTTGTATTTGTGCGGGGGAAGGGAACTGACATGCGGGGCGGACTAACCCTGTGCTGGGCGTCCCCCCGCATGTCAGGGAAGATGATCATAGCTGTGCTAAATTTAGCACAGTTACAATCAACTCGGAATGACCCCCATGGTTTTGCCCAACTGCTAACAAATTTGCTGCTGCGATCAACTCTGATTTAGGCCCATGGTTTTACCCACTATAAAAGTCCGTGAATTTTAAACCTGATAATGTCGATTTTATCTTAAAACATAAAGCTATACCTTAAACACACCTTAAATACACTTTAAACCTTTAGCCGCTGCGGCCGCTATACTTAATACACACGCTCTGTACTTTATACACTGATTGCGTACAGAGTCCTGTATCACTGTACGGACTTAGCGTACAAACGCCGCGCTGGGGGTACAAAGTACACACAGCGCGCACACACCCAGTGATATACTTTAAACCTTATACAGCAATACGGTGCGTTACTAATACACTCTTAAACCTTAGCAGGAAAAGGAAGACACAACACCGATTTGTAGTTGATCACTGGGTTCCGACACCACAGAGTAATATTTCTGAAAGGGGGTTAACAATACAAATTATGCACTACAATACAACAGAGTAAATGGCTACAGTCAATATACATACGTGAGAATAGTCGCATGCGCCTCCCGGTCCGGTCCTCCGCTATCAGGTTGATAACGTTTAGAGTCTTGTGTCAGGCCGGGCTGCAGCAGGCTTTATTTATACAAGTCTTCCAAAAGCAATACAATGAATACTGTAATCCCGTTGTCCATTGGACACAGGAATGCACTTTTACAGTACAGGAGAGGTCATAGGTTGATTTGAAAAGGTAGGCGATGTCTTTCCCAACTGCTCTTGTGGGTGATCTCCTCTGGATTCAGCTGCAACTTATCCTTTGAAACCTTGTGTCCCGTATTAGAGAGGTGAAACAGAAGCTGTTTCATATCTTTCAAGGACGATTTGAGTGAATCAGAACACAGCAATAAGTCATCGACATACTGTATTAATACTGATCTGCTCTCAGGTTGAAAGGATTGTAAACAGTAGAGATGAGCGGGTTCGGTTCCTCTGAATCCGAACCCGCCCGAACTTCAGGTTTTTTACACGGGTCCGAGCAGGCTCGGATCTTCCCGCCTTGCTCGGCTAACCCAAGCGCGCCCAAACGTCATCATCACGCTGTCGGATTCTCGCGAGGCTCGGATTCTATCGCGAGACTCGGATTCTATATAAGGAGCCGCGCGTCGCCGCCATTTTCACACGTGCATTGAGAGTCATAGGGAGAGGACGTGGCTGGCGTCCTCTCCGTTTAGAGAAGAGAGAGACACAGTATTTTCGGGGAGCATTATTAGGAGGAGTACTACTATACTGTATACTACTATACTACTTGCTGAAGTGATATTTATAGATTAGATAGTGTGACTGTAAGTGTATTATCTGACTTGTGGGGGAGACACTGACAGTGGGGAGCAGTTAGAGTCTGAGAGCAGGACTCAGGAGTACATATAACGTACAGTGCACACTTTTGCTGCCAGAGTCAGTGCCACACTGCCATTGTTGTGACCACACTGACCACCAGTATAATAATATATTTTGTGATTGTCTGCTTAGGCCTCGGAGTACTAGTTGCAAGTTGCAACGTGACCTGAAGTGACCACCAGTTTAATAATCAATCACCACCAGTTTAATATATATATATATATATATATATATAATTGTATATAATATATATATATATATATATATATATAATATTGTATACCACCTACCCGTGGTTTTTTTTTTTCATTCTTCTTTATACATACTACTATAGTAGCTTACTGTAGCAGTCTGCGGTGCTGTGCTGACCTGACAGTGTCCAGCAGGTCCGTCATCAGTCATTACATAATAAATATATATAGTACCTGTCCGGCTGCAGTACTAGTGATATTATATTGATTTCATCTCATTATCAATAATTTACCATCCAGTCTAGACTCTATATTAGCAGCAGACACAGTACGTTAGTCCACGGCTGTAGCTACCTCTGTGTCGGCACTCGGCAGTCCATCCATAATTGTATACCACCTACCCGTGGTTTTTTTTTTTCTTTCTTCTTTGTACATACTACTATAGAGTATAGTAGCTTACTGTAGCAGTCTGCGGTGCTGCTGAGCTGACAGTGTCCAGCAGGTCCGTCATCAGTCATCATTACCTAATAAATATATTATCTACCTGTCCGGCTGCAGTACTAGTGATATTATATATACATACATATATATATATTGATTTAATCTCATTATCAATCATCCAGTCTATATTAGCAGCAGACACAGTACGTTAGTCCACGGCTGTAGCTACCTCTGTGTCGGCACTCGGCAGTCCATCCATAATTGTATACCACCTACCCGTGGTTTTTTTTTTCTTTCTTCTTTGTACATACTACTATAGTATAGTAGCTTACTGTAGCAGTCTGCGGTGCTGCTGAGCTGACAGTGTCCAGCAGGTCCGTCATCAGTCATCATTACCTAATAAATATATTATCTACCTGTCCGGCTGCAGTACTAGTGATATTATATATACATACATATATATATTGATTTCATCTCATTATCAATCATCCAGTCTATATTAGCAGCAGACACAGTACGTTAGTCCACGGCTGTAGCTACCTCTGTGTCGGCACTCGGCAGTCCATCCATAATTGTATACCACCTACCCGTGGTTTTTTTTTTCTTTCTTCTTTGTACATACTACTATAGTATAGTAGCTTACTGTAGCAGTCTGCGGTGCTGCTGAGCTGACAGTGTCCAGCAGGTCCGTCATCAGTCATCATTACCTAATAAATATATTATCTACCTGTCCGGCTGCAGTACTAGTGATATTATATATACATACATATATATATTGATTTCATCTCATTATCAATCATCCAGTCTATATTAGCAGCAGACAGTACGTTAGTCCACGGCTGTAGCTACCTCTGTGTCGGCACTCGGCAGTCCATCCATAATTGTATACCACCTACCCGTGGTTTTTTTCTTTTCTTTCTTCTTTGTACATACTACTATAGTATAGTAGCTTACTGTAGCAGTCTGCGGTGCTGCTGAGCTGACAGTGTCCAGCAGGTCCGTCATCAGTCATCATTACCTAATAAATATATTATCTACCTGTCCGGCTGCAGTACTAGTGATATTATATATACATACATATATATATTGATTTCATCTCATTATCAATCATCCAGTCTATATTAGCAGCAGACACAGTACGTTAGTCCACGGCTGTAGCTACCTCTGTGTCGGCACTCGGCAGTCCATCCATAATTGTATACCACCTACCCGTGTTTTTTTTCTTTTCTTTCTTCTTTGTACATACTACTATAGAGTATAGTAGCTTACTGTAGCAGTCTGCGGTGCTGCTGAGCTGACAGTGTCCAGCAGGTCCGTCATCAGTCATCATTACCTAATAAATATATTATCTACCTGTCCGGCTGCAGTACTAGTGATATTATATATACATACATATATATATTGATTTCATCTCATTATCAATCATCCAGTCTATATTAGCAGCAGACACAGTACGTTAGTCCACGGCTGTAGCTACCTCTGTGTCGGCACTCGGCAGTCCATCCATAATTGTATACCACCTACCCGTGGTTTTTTTTTTCTTTCTTCTTTGTACATACTACTATAGTATAGTAGCTTACTGTAGCAGTCTGCGGTGCTGCTGAGCTGACAGTGTCCAGCAGGTCCGTCATCAGTCATCATTACCTAATAAATATATTATCTACCTGTCCGGCTGCAGTACTAGTGATATTATATATACATACATATATATATTGATTTCATATCATTATCATCCAGTCTATATTAGCAGCAGACACAGTACGTTAGTCCACGGCTGTAGCTACCTCTGTGTCGGCACTCGGCAGTCCATCCATAAGTATACTAGTATCCATCCATCTCCATTGTTTACCTGAGGTGCCTTTTAGTTGTGCCTATTAAAATATGGAGAACAAAAATGTTGAGGTTCCAAAATTAGGGAAAGATCAAGATCCACTTCCACCTCGTGCTGAAGCTGCTGCCACTAGTCATGGCCGAGACGATGAAATGCCAGCAACGTCGTCTGCCAAGGCCGATGCCCAATGTCATAGTACAGAGCATGTCAAATCCAAAACACCAAATATCAGTAAAAAAAGGACTCCAAAATCTAAAATAAAATTGTCGGAGGAGAAGCGTAAACTTGCCAATATGCCATTTACCACACGGAGTGGCAAGGAACGGCTGAGGCCCTGGCCTATGTTCATGGCTAGTGGTTCAGCTTCACATGAGGATGGAAGCACTCAGCCTCTTGCTAGAAAAATGAAAAGACTCAAGCTGGCAAAAGCACCGCAAAGAACTGTGCGTTCTTCGAAATCCCAAATCCACAAGGAGAGTCCAATTGTGTCGGTTGCGATGCCTGACCTTCCCAACACTGGACGTGAAGAGCATGCGCCTTCCACCATTTGCACGCCCCCTGCAAGTGCTGGAAGGAGCACCCGCAGTCCAGTTCCTGATAGTCAGATTGAAGATGTCAGTGTTGAAGTACACCAGGATGAGGAGGATATGGGTGTTGCTGGCGCTGGGGAGGAAATTGACCAGGAGGATTCTGATGGTGAGGTGGTTTGTTTAAGTCAGGCACCCGGGGAGACACCTGTTGTCCGTGGGAGGAATATGGCCACTGACATGCCTGGTGAAAATACCAAAAAAATCAGCTCTTCGGTGTGGAAGTATTTCAACAGAAAAGCGGACAACAGGTGTCAAGCCGTGTGTTGCCTTTGTCAAGCTGTAATAAGTAGGGGTAAGGACGTTAACCACCTCGGAACATCCTCCCTTATACGTCACCTGCAGCGCATTCATAATAAGTCAGTGACAAGTTCAAAAACTTTGGGTGACAGCGGAAGCAGTCCACTGACCAGTAAATCCCTTCCTCTTGTAACCAAGCTCACGCAAACCACCCCACCAACTCCCTCAGTGTCAATTTCCTCCTTCCCCAGGAATGCCAATAGTCCTGCAGGCCATGTCACTGGCAATTCTGACGATTCCTCTCCTGCCTGGGATTCCTCCGATGCATCCTTGCGTGTAACGCCTACTGCTGCTGGCGCTGCTGTTGTTGCTGCTGGGAGTCGATGGTCATCCCAGAGGGGAAGTCGTAAGACCACTTTTACTACTTCCACCAAGCAATTGACTGTCCAACAGTCCTTTGCGAGGAAGATGAAATATCACAGCAGTCATCCTACTGCAAAGCGGATAACTGAGGCCTTGGCATCCTGGGTGGTGAGAAACGTGGTTCCGGTATCCATCATTACTGCAGAGCCAACTAGAGACTTGTTGGAGGTACTGTGTCCCCGGTACCAAATACCATCTAGGTTCCATTTCTCTAGGCAGGCGATACCAAAAATGTACACAGACCTCAGAAAAAGAGTCACCAGTGTCCTAAAAAATGCAGCTGTACCCAATGTCCACTTAACCACGGACATGTGGACAAGTGGAGCAGGGCAGGGTCAGGACTATATGACTGTGACAGCCCACTGGGTAGATGTATGGACTCCCGCCGCAAGAACAGCAGCGGCGGCACCAGTAGCAGCATCTCGCAAACGCCAACTCTTTCCTAGGCAGGCTACGCTTTGTATCACCGGTTTCCAGAATACGCACACAGCTGAGAACCTCTTACGGCAACTGAGGAAGATCATCGCGGAATGGCTTACCCCAATTGGACTCTCCTGTGGATTTGTGGCATCGGACAACGCCAGCAATATTGTGTGTGCATTAAATATGGGCAAATTCCAGCACGTCCCATGTTTTGCACATACCTTGAATTTGGTGGTGCAGAATTATTTAAAAAACGTCAGGGGCGTGCAAGAGATGCTGTCGGTGGCCAGAAGAATTGCGGGACACTTTCGGCGTACAGGCACCACGTACAGAAGACTGGAGCACCACCAAAAACTACTGAACCTGCCCTGCCATCATCTGAAGCAAGAAGTGGTAACGAGGTGGAATTCAACCCTCTATATGCTTCAGAGGTTGGAGGAGCAGCAAAAGGCCATTCAAGCCTATACAATTGAGCACGATATAGGTGGAATGCACCTGTCTCAAGCGCAGTGGAGAATGATTTCAACGTTGTGCAAGGTTCTGATGCCCTTTGAACTTGCCACACGTGAAGTCAGTTCAGACACTGCCAGCCTGAGTCAGGTCATTCCCCTCATCAGGCTTTTGCAGAAGAAGCTGGAGACATTGAAGGAGGAGCTAACACGGAGCGATTCCGCTAGGCATGTGGGACTTGTGGATGGAGCCCTTAGTTTGCTTAACAAGGATTCACGGGTGGTCAATCTGTTGAAATCAGAGCACTACATTTTGGCCACCGTGCTCGATCCTAGATTTAAAGCCTACCTTGGATCTCTCTTTCCGGCAGACACAAGTCTGCTGGGGTTGAAAGACCTGCTGGTGAGAAAATTGTCAAGTCAAGCGGAACGCGACCTGTCAACATCTCCTCCTTCACATTCTCCCGCAACTGGGGGTGCGAGGAAAAGGCTCAGAATTCCGAGCCCACCCGCTGGCGGTGATGCAGGGCAGTCTGGAGCGACTGCTGATGCTGACATCTGGTCCGGACTGAAGGACCTGACAACGATTACGGACATGTCGTCTACTGTCACTGCATATGATTCTCTCAACATTGAAAGAATGGTGGAGGATTATATGAGTGACCGCATCCAAGTAGGCACGTCACACAGTCCGTACTTATACTGGCAGGAAAAAGAGGCAATTTGGAGGCCCTTGCACAAACTGGCTTTATTCTACCTAAGTTGCCCTCCCACAAGTGTGTACTCCGAAAGAGTGTTTAGTGCCGCCGCTCACCTTGTCAGCAATCGGCGTACGAGGTTACATCCAGAAAATGTGGAGAAGATGATGTTCATTAAAATGAATTATAATCAATTCCTCCGTGGAGACATTGACCAGCAGCAATTGCCTCCACAAAGTACACAGGGAGCTGAGATGGTGGATTCCAGTGGGGACGAATTGATAATCTGTGAGGAGGGGGATGTACACGGTGATATATCGGAGGATGATGATGAGGTGGACATCTTACCTCTGTAGAGCCAGTTTGTGCAAGGAGAGATTAATTGCTTCTTTTTTGGTGGGGGTCCAAACCAACCCGTCATTTCAGTCACAGTCGTGTGGCAGACCCTGTCACTGAAATGTGAGGGTTGGTTAAAGTGTGCATGTCCTGTTTATACAACATAAGGGTGGGTGGGAGGGCCCAAGGACAATTCCATCTTGCACCTCTTTTTTCTTTAATTTTTCTTTGCGTCATGTGCTGTTTGTGGAATGTTTTTTGGAAGGGCCATCCTGCGTGACACTGCAGTGCCACTCCTAGATGGGCCCGGTGTTTGTGTCGGCCACTAGGGTCGCTTATCTTACTCACACAGCTACCTCATTGCGCCTCTTTTTTTCTTTGCGTCATGTGCTGTTTGGGGAGGGTTTTTTGGAAGGGACATCCTGCGTGACACTGCAGTGCCACTCCTAGATGGGCCCGGTGTTTGTGTCGGCCACTAGGGTCGCTTATCTTACTCACACAGCTACCTCATTGCGCCTCTTTTTTTCTTTGCGTCATGTGCTGTTTGGGGAGGGTTTTTTGGAAGGGACATCCTGCGTGACACTGCAGTGACACTCCTAGATGGGCCCGGTGTTTGTGTCGGCCACTAGGGTCGCTTATCTTACTCACACAGCTACCTCATTGCGCCTCTTTTTTTCTTTGCGTCATGTGCTGTTTGGGGAGGGTTTTTTGGAAGGGACATCCTGCGTGACACTGCAGTGACACTCCTAGATGGGCCCGGTGTTTGTGTCGGCCACTAGGGTCGCTTAGCTTAGTCATCCAGCGACCTAGGTGCAAATTTTAGGACTAAAAATAATATTGTGAGGTGTGAGGTATTCAGAATAGACTGAAAATGAGTGGAAATTATGGTTTTTGAGGTTAATAATACTTTGGGATCAAAATGACCCCCAAATTCTATGATTTAAGCTGTTTTTTAGTGTTTTTTGAAAAAAACACCCGAATCCAAAACACACCCGAATCCGACAAAAAAAATTCGGTGAGGTTTTGCCAAAACGCGGTCGAACCCAAAACACGGCCGCGGAACCGAACCCAAAACCAAAACACAAAACCCAAAAAATTTCCGGCGCTCATCTCTAGTAAACAGTCATGCAAACCTGGGAGAAAATACTTGGGCTGTCAATGAAACCTTGGGGGAGGCGAGTCCAGGTGTACTGTACTCCCCTGTATGTGAATGCAAACAGGTATTGGCTGTCAGGGTGCAGAGGGACAGAAAAGAAGGCAGAACAGAGGTCAATGACAGTGAAAAACTTTGCAGTAGGAGGAATTTGCATGAGGATGACAGCTGGATTTGGCACTACGGGGAATTGGCTCTCAACTATCTTGTTTATCCCCCTTAGATCCTGCACTAGCCTGTAACCCCTCCCCCCACTCTTTTTCACAGGGAAGATGGGACTATTTGCAGTGCTGGACGTCCTGACTAGGATGCCCTGTTGTAGCAAGCGCTCTATGACTGGGTACACTCCTAATTCCACCTCTGGCTTCAGAGGATACTGAGGGATTTTTGGAGCTATCCTACCATCTTTTATTTGCACTACTACTGGAGCTACATTCGCCATCAATCCAGTGTCTTGTCCATCTTTGGTCCACAGGGAACCAGGTATTCGTGAGATCATTTCCTCTACCTTTGATGGACACCTGTCTATAACAGCAGAGTGTGACATTAGCCTTTGTGGGGTGTCTAACATATCCTGCACTTCCTGAACGTGATTCTCGGGTATATCCAAGAAGACACCCTCAGGAGTACAATATATGACACACCTCATTTTACACAATAAACCTCTCCCAAGTAGATTAGTCGGAGCTGATGCAGCTAGCAAAAAGGAATGCTTGGTCTGCAAGGGCCCTATCGTAATCTCTGCTGGTCTACTCAAAGGGTATTGTTGCACTGTTCCTGTTACTCCCATTGCCGAAATTGTTTTACCCGTCATTTTTATACCTACCGTCGAATTTAACACTGACCTGGCCGCCCCTGTATCTACAAGAAAAGGTAATGATCTACCAGCTACATCAACTGTGACCTCAGGTTCACTACCAAGGCTAGCAATCAACTTCACTGGCTGCAGACTACAGGTGTGGCCCAACCCCTATTGTATATTGTGACCCTCCCACAGCGCACTGGCAGCTACAATATGTGAGGGGGGTAACTGAGAATTTTCGGTGGTCTGCCAGTCCCTCCTAGGTGGGTACCTCCTTGTTTCCCCTGCATGTGGCTCCTAACTTCTTACGTGTATTATAGTGTGGTTCATATCCTGGTCTAGGGGGTCGGTATACCTTATGTGTGTTTTTATACCTACAATTCCGTGCAAAATGTCCTTCCTTCTGACAGTTATAGCATACTACTACACGTGACTTACCATCAGGGGTCTGGGGTTTTGGCTGATGCGGTTTTGTTGTAAGAGCATTTATACTTACTGTCATCAGCTTGTCTCCCTGAGACTCCCTGTGCTTAATGACGTTCCGGTCGTGTTCGATAGCGGACTCTCTTAATGCAGCCACCGAGATACCTCTCCAGTTAGGTAGAGAGGTTTGTACCCTTGTTCTTAATGCCTCTTTTAACCTGTCCATTAATACTGACACAGCTACCTCCCTGTGATGTACATTGTCCTTAATGTCCTCGATCCCAGTGTATCTAGCCATTTCCTGCAGTGCTCGATGGAAATATTCAGATGCCATTTTACCATCTTTTTGTCTTATGGAAAAGATTTTATTCCATTTGACAACAGTAGGGAAATATACTCCTAATTGCAGATTGATTTGTCGTACATTCTCCTGAGTGTACTCATCAGTGAGAGGTACTTCTGTGTCTAATCTACAATCAGTAATGAATTTCGCGGGGTCAATATTAGAAGGTAAACATACTCGTAGCACTGTTCGCCAAACTTTGTTTGTGGGTTCGGTGGCGTTACCTAACTCTTTAATGAACCTCTGGCATGCGACTAGATCCTTTCTGGGATCGGGAAATTCTGACATAATTGACCTCAATTCTGTCCGGGAGTTACTCCCTGAGCGTCAGTCCTCCCATTGGGGACTGCGATCACCCTGACAGGATTTAATTCAACTACGTCATTCTGAGTTGACTCAGAGCCGGCCCTAACCAATATGATGCCCTAGGCAAGATTTTGGCTGGTGCCCCCTAGCACCACCGCTGGTTCTGCCTCTGACCTTGTACCCCCTATATTTTAAATAGGAACAGTTTGCACATTTGGCGCACAGCCCAAAAAGGGGTGTGTTTTTGCTGGCAAGGGGCATGGCCACGCAATAACCCCAATTCCAATTACGTCACACAGTACTGCAACTTTATTCACATATGATCATGCAAAAGTGTCCATAATTAATATAACATCCCACAGAAGTATCACTTTACCTTATAAACGTTACTCATCACAGTAGAGCCCCTTATTCACATTACATCACACTGAATTGCTCCTTATTCACATTACACCACACCCTATTGCTCTTTATTCACATTAGACGATACAGTAGTGCCCTTTCTATACGCAAAGCCACATAGTAGAGCACCTTATACGCATAATGCCACACATTAGTAATGCATTTACACACATTCCACACAGTAATGCTCCTTACACATGAAACACCTTATTAAGGTCCTTATAAACATAATGCACCTTACACATTATGACTTCTTTTATTAATGCCCTTTTACACATAATGTCCCTTACACATATGCTGCACATTATTAATGCCCTTTTACACATAATGACACACATAGTGCCCCCTACACATTTGCTGCACATTATTAGTGCCCCTATACACATAATGACACACATACAGTAGTTCCCTGTTACACATATGCCGCACATTATTAATGCCCTTATACACATAATGACACACATAGTGCCCCTTACACATATGTTGCATATTATTAATGCATTTTTACATGACACACATAATGCTCCTTACACATATTCCGAACACTACTGCACAACCAACCCACTCACATGCACACAGCACTCACACTGCCACTAACACTGTGACCTCTGCCTCTGCTTGGATACAGATGTGTCCTCATAAATATTGCCTCAATGCTAACGTCGGGCACCTTTTTTTATGAAAATGCATCTTATTTGCATTGCTATGTGGCTAGGATGCACAAGCAGCTTCTGCTGATTAAAATGATATGCAGCATGCCTATATACTGTGTGCGACTGCGGCTGTATCTGCATATGAAATGCTACACACAGAATATAGGCATGCCGCATATCATTTTAATCAGCAGAAGCTGCTGATGCCCCTGGGCATATCAAATGCCCTAGGCAATTGCCTAGTTTGCCTATACCTATGGCCGGCTCTGAGTTGACTCCACAATGTGAGGTGCTATTGTCTCTGCATAATGTACTTACCTGTAGACATGACCTCACTTATCCCTCCGCTAGGGGGCCTTACTACTGCTCTTGCTGGTTGGGCCGTGCCCACCTGAGTATTCTGTATGGTGGCTGCTAGAGAGAGTGGCGATATCGTGCTGGGCTCATTTTCCTGCTCGCAGTCCTGGGGAAAATGTAAAATGGGATACAACTGGCAAGGATTAGCGTTAGTACATTTATCACCTATACTTTTATCTGATACCAATATGCCATTATCTGTAGCCACTTTCTCCCCCACAATATACGGTGGTGGTGGTGCGGTTGCCATCATTTTCCTGCTAGGTTTGGAACCTGCTGCGTGAGCTAATTCTCTTTGCATATCACCCTCTTGCTGCCATAAATTTAAACAATCTGTGTGTCTGACCCTTTGTTTTCGGGATTTTATCAGACATATCCTAATCCTTAAATTCTGCAATACCTCTGGTTCAAAACTGCCTACCTTAGGGAATGGTTCCCTATCTTCCGCAGTCATACGTTCCCATTCATTGCATAAAACTTCTGTGTGTGAACCATACTTTTCACACATAATGAACCTCGCTGACCCCCTGGGCCGCGGTATGTCAACCTGAACCCTGGTCGAACGTCCCTTACTTGAGCAACTGGCCCCCATAATTTGCAGGTATTGCCCTTTCGGCTAATCCCACAAAAAAACAAAATACTCAATATAAGGCAACGGTGAAAGTTCTCCGAGTGCTTTCACCCACTCACCGACCACGTTGGCCAGTACTACCATACACTGTCGATAGCGAAGGCAATGTACCCAACCTAGGGCCCTATATAACCTCTATTTACTGGAAGTTTCTGGGAATAATTTACCCTTTCCAGTAAATATAGGCCGTTGGAGATTTCCTGAGAGAGGCCAGCGAAAACTCCCTAAACCTTTATTATACACAAATCACGCTTGCGTATGCTATATACAGCGCTAATGATACCGCGATTTTACGCAAAGCTCGTAAAAAGTGTATCACGTTGCGCTAAATATTGCACCCACGAACGCGCGGTCCAATCGCACAGCGTATAGGTACTTGTTACTTATCCGCCGTACGACCACTGGAATCGAATCACAAGCTGCGAAACCTCAGCCGGAGCGTATAAAAAAAACTATATGGGTAAACCTCGCTGACCCCCTGGGCCGCGGTACTCTAAACCTCGCTGACCTCCTGGGCCGCGGTACTCTCCTACCTTGCTCCTTTGTACTTCAATCTATATTAACATGAGTCAGCTGCCTCACGCCACCAAGTCTCCACTCACTTGATGTACCAATCGGCGGGATCCCGAATTCCTGGGGTCCACTACGTTCTTTGTTACGTTCGCTCACGTTCGCTCACTCAAATACACTTTGGTTTTTCTGTACAGAAAATGATCTTTCATTCAGATAAACAGCTTTACTCCCAGAGGCAATACAGTAAAAAAGGTTTTATTTAAACTAAACCTTGGAAACCGAACAATTTGTGCTAATGTAGCGTGACTACTGTCCCACCCCTAAACTAAACGATACTATTGTGTAATTTGTACTTAGCGGTCGTACCCTTACGCACTGACAATGCTAAATTCCTTTGTCGTATAAACAACCCTTTATGAAGCTAAGAACACTGTACGCTGTTTACTTAAGAAGTACCGTAATGGTACGCTGTTGGCGTAACGATCGCTCGGCCGTAGGCGAGACGCTCAAGCGTCACGTTCGCTCGCGGCCCAGCGATCACAGGACACGTTATTGGTTATGTCTAGGGTAATGATTCGCTATGGCGTAGCTTACGCTCGAGACCACGAGGAGGTCACCAGCGATGCAGACGCTCACAACACTATACCTTTATGTTAAAACCTTATACCAATGAAATACACAGAATACCTTAATGTGAGTACAGGGTGTAAGTGCAACCTTGTGTAACCTGACTAACTACAAAGCTGCTTGAGCGTCACCGACGCTCAAGTGAACACTTAACACTATAGAAAATACACAGATACTGGTTTAGGTTCCAAAGCCTATTAACTGTATTATATCTAATATACTTGTAAAAGGGGATAACAGTACAAATGATACACTACAATATAACAAGGACTTCCTAACCACAGAACTAAACAATAAATACAAAAAGACAATACTACACTGACCTAAATGCAATACAGTACAATACTATAATACTATGAGAGATATAAGAGAAAAGAGGAGAGAGAGAGATAGAGAGAGAGAAATTGGCTCACAGAAAGACAATGATTACGGAGAGAAACTTACGCACAAAGGGTATGATCGCCTGCGCCTCGATATCCAGCTCCCGGCTATCAGCAGATAACCGTTGATGAGAGTGAGTGCAATTGGATATGGTCGGCCTGCCTATTTATGCCCCACACACAATGCAATCTCATAGTCCCTACAATCCCATTGTTCATTGGCCGAAGGAATTCGGCCCTGCATCATAACAAAAGGTCATAAGTTGATTCATATCAGTGGCCCTGGTTATGCAAAATAATGGGTGATGACTAACACATTCCTGTCTTCTGGAGAGCGATTGTTTGGCGAATACAAAACAGAATCCTGTCTGGGTTCTGTTCTATATTCATGATGTCCACTTTCAGTTGAGACAATGACATCTCAGCCCTCATTCTCCTGTATACAAATCCAGCCCCATTTGTAAACACAGGTGTTGGCCCTCCTTATTGAGTCTCAAAAACTCAGTGTAATAAAAGGCTATTGTACTCCGTCTGCGGGAAAGATACTGATTTGGAGTACAATTGATCTTCAATTACTATTCCTGTGTTTACCTTATGCATGTGTAGATATGAGGCCCTCTTAACATGCAAACTATTGTTTGGGGGATCTCTGAGGTCAAAGAGACATTTGAGACCCACTGATGCCTGTCTCCAACTGTTCAGATGCATGACTAAGTAAGAACAAATAATAATAAATAAATGGACATAACTTCTTATGTCCATAACTATTCGCACGAGCGATTAATACGCTCCAAACCAACACCGGAATATTGCTAATTAAATACTCTTCCGATGGGTACCAAACACTGCTGTATGATTCCTGTTAGACCCTTCGTACGATGCAAAGAGGGATTCCTCAGCTCAGGGACATTCTATTTTAACCAAACTTTCAGAATCTATCAAAGGGACCATGATCTATAAACTACATTAATTGTGAACAGTTGTAACGAATGGGTCGCACGCTACGACTACGTAAACTCTACCGTAAATACGCATACCGCGCCTGCGAGTGCACGCTATTGCGGGTATGCGCCTCCACGGGAGAGCGCACGCATGCGCAGCACGGACCAGTGTGCGGTGCAGATATGGCAACGTGCATAGAGACATTTTTCTGACTTCGACAGTCCACTCTTTGGCAGTCAATAATAACTGCCACAAAACGTTTAAGGAGAAAAATGTAAGTCAGGGGTTAATTGATTTCCATGGTGGGGTAAGGAAGAAGAGAGGAGTAGGTGTGAAAAGGGTATGACCTAGTGAGAGAGTAGAAGCATGTGTGTATGAGTCCATGTTTGGAGCGTCATGTATCATCGTGCCGTACGTGTGGTAAATCAAGCTTCGAGGTATTGCGAAGTATACATTTGAATTCCTTCTTATCCCGTATCAAGGGTCTGTGGATGGGCTGTCAAACTCTACCGAGCTCATTTTGGCTTTTAGTTGTAACAAAATGGGGATGCACATTTTAGTTGATGATACATGAATGGGGGAGGTATGTGGTTGCTGATATCTGTGCCTGTATTCCCTATCGTCTATGTGTGTTATTACCTGAGGGTTGTAGAGATGAAGATAAAGAACACTTATGGAGAATGCAATGATATTCTATGTCAGGGAAATGTACATCTGTCGTTGAGGTTGTGTTCGGTATCTGTTGAGAGTCGTCTTCTTTGCGCTGTATTGCTCCTTAGGCATGAGCAAATAGCTTTGTCTGAGCCATCAGATTTACAAAAAAATGTTGGGCTAGCGTGAGTTTAAAAGTACTAGGGAAACTGGGGATCCATGGCAAAGTTCATCAAGTGTCCATATCATAGGTTGTCAAAACTTCATCTTTGGTGCTTGTCTGTTGTCTTGTCTGTATACCGTCTCGTCAACTTCCTCGTCCAAGGGGTCTTTGTATCTTGGAGAAAAGCAGAAAAACAGGTGAAAGAAACGGACCGTATAATCGCATTTTCATCACATTCTGGTTTCTATCATTGGGTCATAAATCAAATCCAGGTTAATTACAGTTTCCTCGCTCCTCAAGCTCATCACTTTTGTACTTTGTTTGCACCTCATTAAAGCCTGCCCGCATCTAAATATCAATCCAATCGATATAACGACACCCAAGATACATAGTAGAAACTTTCCAACATCCATTATGACTCCTTGAGCCCAGTCTCCTAAACCGGAGAACCAATTTCGCAGGTTCAACCATGACACCCAACTAGTCAGCTCATTACCTACAGCAGCAAGGGTGAGATTGTGTTTTCGACGAAATTCCCACTTTAATTGCAGAATATCATCCATCTTTTGGTCTATGACCTCTACCGGATCCTCGGTGCTATTTGTGATATACGTGCAACACTTTATGCCGTACTGTGTTGCCAATGTAACACAATATCCGCCTGTTACTGCTGTAAGATAATTAAGAACCATCCTATGCTGAACTAGTTCTGTTTTGTAAGCTTGAAGTTCTCTTCCAGTGTATCTAAACGTGTCATCATACCTTTCAGTGATATTATCTAACAAATTGGCGAGTGCGGAAATGTATTTATAATTCATCACTCCCCGAGCGGTACGAGTGAAATCTAACGCTACCAGAACCTGAATCCCGGTGGATTCATGGATAAGATCAGAGGCCGGATGCTCTAACCTTTCTGACAGTTGTCTTTTAACTCGGTGCTCGTAATGAGTGTGAGTATAAGGAGCTTGGGCACCACGGTGTATGTCCTTCATTTTGTCATGTGTAACAGTCATCACTTCAGGCAATACTTTTCCAATATAACACAATCCTTCAGAGTTTGGGGCAAGCCACTTGTACGCCTTTCTCCCACATATGAAATATGCGTCATCGGGGAGAACATAGGGGACGGAGAAGGACATGACCATGTTACAAACCTTCCAGGTGAAATCTCCTGACCCTAATTCTTCCATCTGCTTAATGCACGTATCAGTTTGTATGATATGTGCACAGTATCCTGGTGATACCTCTCCAACTCTAGTAATCCTATTTCCTAAGGTATATCGATACCGGAAAGATTTTCCTCTACTGGCTATGTGGCGTACCAGCTCTGTATCTGTAGGCATTCTATCTGCTCTGTGTGAAAAGGTCATGGTAAGGTTGCTCCATGACACTTCCCAATTTCCCGGCTTACGGGGATTGGAGATATTAAAACATATGAGGGACCTATCCACATGGTATTGGTGGAGCTTCAAACTAGGAGGGCTGGAGATGTTAAACCTCCGGTCCACCGGTCTCCCACCACTTAGCTCAAGTACCTCCCCTAACGTTAAAGGAAATGGTACTAGCCCTGATTTGCTATGCCCTTGAGGTACTTGAGAACATACCCAAAAATCTGTCTCATTTAACACGCTACCCACTAAGGAGTGATAGTCACTCAATGGATGCCGGTCCCTATGGTTATTAAAACTGGATTGGCATTATTGTTACCGAGCCTACTGATACAGTTTTCTTTTTTGAGCTAACAATCCTTCAAAGAAAATGTTTACAGATAACATGGTTGTTAGATCGTGCCCGGTACTCGCCTTTGCTTGGTGATTGGGTTGCTATTGGAAATTTACACCTCCGTCTCAGTCATTAGAGCCTTTCTGGATCCTTTCTCGACCTCACTGGTACTCTCACCGAAACAGACTGCTCTGGTCAACATCATGGTTAACGGGAAAATCCATATCGCAGTCTCTTGGGGCAAGTCCATCTTACAGGAGGAGAAAAGACGAAATTTGTAAAGGGGGTATAAGAAAACAGTTTGAGGGGGGGGGGGGGAGAACTCATTACGATAATAAGTTCTCTCGTCTTGTTGTTCTTCTTGTTCTGCTGTCCTCTCAAAGGTGCTGTCTCTCAGTCTTCAAAAACGATCATTCTGGTGATGCAATATTCCTTCCTAACCGACGATCTTTCTGTAAGGAGCAAAAATCTGGCATTACCATTGGTCCAACTGAGGGGTGACATACCATCTTTAAACCATGGAAACATGAGTGAGAAGAGAGAGAAAATAAAAAAAACAAAAGAGATAGAGAACAATTCATGTGCATATATACATTACATAACTCGACAATAACCATCAATAAGAAAAGAGAAACAAAGCATTTTTAAACATTGTAAGAAAACATTGTTAGCATTAGAAAAACATTGTCAGACTTATTAGGCTGTCATATCTATGTGTCTAATGGTCTCCCTGAGCAGTCCCTTCCCACCAGCACCTGCATTACTCCACTGTCTGTATCTGGCCAGAAATACATTGTGGCGGAGGTCATGCTGGGGTTTGGTAGACTTCTGCAAGGACCAAGTGGATATGCAATGTGTGAATTCTTACCACTACTAGTCAGAGATGGGGATAGAGAGAGGGAGAGAAAAACATTTTTTCACAAATACATTTACAACTTTTAACCTGGTCATTCCTGTGTCTTCAGTGAATGACCTCCCGATTTATTAACCGTTACCTCAGGCTTGCCTCCATTCCTAATAATCACCTTTCCTGCCTATGTGATCCCTGATTATAATGGTGTGTATTGTAATTTTGCTCATTTCTTGGTCTAGGGGGTTATTACAGTTGCTAGCACAATGCCCTTCTCTCCTACACTGATAACAAATCCTGGGCTTCCTCCACGTGTCCATGACCTGAGGTTTTGGTTGATTTGATGCCTCCTCAAACGCTCGGATGCTCATCATCATCAATCGTTTCCCCTGTACTTCCCTGATTCCTTGGATTTTATGATTATGGTGTTGTCTTTCTCTTGATCTACAATCTCTTGCAATGTGTCCCTTTTTATGACAATTGTAACAGATTTCCATATCTGGATTTCTCGCAGGGGTGTGTGGCTTTTGTTGGGGTGGTCTTGTGGTTTGGGCCTGTATATTTGCTGCCATTAACTTATCTCTTAGTGACTCTCTGTACCTGGTGATATTCTGGTCATGATTAATGACGGCCTCTCTTAGTGCGGCCACCGAGATCTCTCTCCAGTTTGGGTTGGTGGTCTGTACCCTTGTTTTTAATTCATCCTTTAAACCATTCATTAATACCTTAACCGCTATTCCTTTATGTTGTGCATTTGTCTTGATGTCTGCGATCCCAGTGTTTCTAGCCATTATTTGCAGTGCTTGATTGAAATAATTAGAAACATTTTCCTTTTCGTTTTGCCTTATGGAGAAAATTTCATTCCACTTGACAGCAGCTGGGAAATATATTCCTAACTGTCGGTTAATCTGCCTAATACATTCCTGATTGTGTTCCTCCATACAAGGTACCTCCGTGTTTAATTTACAATCAGCAATGAATTTTTCAGGGTCAACCCTGGAGGGCAAACATGCCCTCAGCACTGTCCGCCACTCTTTGTTGGTGGGTTCTGTGGCGTTTCCTAGTTCTTTAATAAACCTTTGACATTTGGCTAGATTTTTCCTCGGATCAGGAAATTCAGACATAATTGATCTCAATTCGGTCCGGGACAAGAGACAGCGCATTGCACTGTCCTTGACGGGAATGATTCCCTGATCGTCAGTCTTCCCATTGGGGACTGAGATCACCCTGGCCAGATCGAGCTCAGTTACATCATCTTGTGTTGGTCTTACATTTTGGGGTATATTTGTTTGTGCGTGACATGAAACATTGTACGTACCTGTGGACACGACCTCACCTGACCCTCCGTTAGAGGGTTCGATTATTGCCTTTACCAATTTGGTCGCGTCCACCTGGATGGCTTTTGTGATGGTTGCTGGAAGAGGTGCTGACATCGTTCTGGGCTCACTTTCTTGTTTGTATTCCTGAGGGAGGTTTGACATGGGGTGCAGCTTGCATAGGTTAATAGTTGTACATTCAACAGTATTACAATAATCATTGTTACATTTATTACACTTATTCTTATAATCTATATTACAGTTGCTAAGAGCGTTTTTATTGTTCACCCTTGTGTCTTTCTCTCCGCAATCAACCCGTCTCCTGATGCCACTGTCTCTCCTCTCAAGATAAGAGTCAGAAAAGTCAATAGACTCTTTTTGTAATTCACTTTCCTGTTGCCATAACTGTAAATATTCATAATGTTTATTTTGTCTCTTCGTTGGTTCAATGAGACTTATCCTCCTCCTTAAATTTTGTAACACTACTGGACTGAAGCTACCTATTCTTGGGAATTTGTCCCTGTCTTGTACAGTCATTCTCTCCCATTCATCACATAAAATTTCTGTGTGACTTCCGTATTTTTCACACATGATGTACCTTGCCGACCCAATTGATCGGTTCTCTGAATCAACCCGAACCGAGGTTGATCGCCCCCTACCTGAACAACTGGCCCCCATAATCTGCAGGCGTTGCTTATTCCTCCTTGAATATCAAGGCTTTCAGCGAACCCTTACAAACAAACCAAGAAGTCCTGGGCAGGCCGGCGGTGGCGGTTTACCAAGTACCCCACTTACTTCTCGCCCACGTTGGCCTGTGCTGCAATCACTGTAACCAGAGCTGCGGTACCCAACCCAGGGCCCCTGTGAACCTTTATTTACTGGGGCGCGTTCCCCAGCAAGTATCGGTTGTTGGATAGTTCCTGAGTGACCAGCGAACTTCCCTTCCAAAAATAAAAAATTACACAAATCACGTCAGAATGTACAAATAGCGTTTGTGACCACTTTACTCTAATGGTATTAGGTCAGATTACTAACTACTGCACACAATTACGTGCGGTCCAATCGTTCAGTACACAAGCACTACTTGTCATGTACTGAAAGATCAATGGAATCGATGTTTCCGGCCGCGATTCCTTCAGCATGAGCTTATGGCCTATATGGGTTCTGCACCAACACCCCAGGCGTTGTGCCACTGGACTTTTATAGCGGACCTCTTTGTCTATTTTACCTGTTACCTTATGACCTCCTGGTCTGTTACCTTATGACCTCCTGGTCTGTTACCTTATGACCTCCTGGTCTGTTACCTTATGGTCCGCTATACTCTAATGCTCAAATATTATTTAACCAAGGATGCCTCCCTAGCCACCGTATATGTCACTTACACGTATGTCCCTTGACGAGTACCCGGCTTTCCTTTTGGTTCCACCTTAAAGTTGTATAAACTTATGTATACAAAACCACACTCACTCAACACATGTACACTTTGTTTCTATATCTATTTCTGCGCAGAAATTTTTCTTCAGGCCAGCAGTGTTACCAATTAGGAGCAGGATCTGTTAAACTAAATTTCAGATTTTTTTTCAAAAATAGACTTGCGTTATTTTCCGCGTCGCGTTATCTACCGCTGTGCGTTACTTATCGCCTTTGCGTTCACTTTATCACAACTTGAGCTACGTGGGCGTAACCGGACGCTACGTTGCGTCTGCCTTTGGATTGCGTACGCTAGTCTTTGTTAGCGACACGTGTACGCAATGCAAAGATCCACCGTAACACAATATATTTTTATATCTCAGACAAACCGTGTGTTTGTTCTATACTTTAACTATTACCTCTACTATGAAATAACAGCAAATCTCTTTTTAGCACTTTCTATCAACTATAAAATTGGCAAACAGGAATAGTGATATACGAAAATGAAACAGAAATGCAGATATATGCGTGCGTACGCAAGACAAAAGAAAAATAAACAGTTTTAAAAAGACACAAGCGTTTTGTTCTTACTTCCGGTTACCGGGTTCCTTCAGCACTCTTTATCTAAGCGAAGCAGACGCTTATCCCGCCAGCACTATGAGACAATCTCCCACCCTTTGCTGGGGGATAATGTCTGCTGATCTACCTAGTGCAGATGTGAGAAGTATAGGACGAGTTCCCAATTGACAATGCTAAATTCCTTTGTCGTATAAACAACCCTTTATGAAGCTAAGAACACTGTACGCTGTTTACTTAAGAAGTACCGTAATGGTACGCTGTTGGCGTAACGATCGCTCGGCCGTAGGCGAGACGCTCAAGCGTCACGTTCGCTCGCGGCCCAGCGATCACAGGACACGTTATTGGTTATGTCTAGGGTAATGATTCGCTATGGCGTAGCTTACGCTCGAGACCACGAGGAGGTCACCAGCGATGCAGACGCTCACAACACTATACCTTTATGTTAAAACCTTATACCAATGAAATACACAGAATACCTTAATGTGAGTACAGGGTGTAAGTGCAACCTTGTGTAACCTGACTAACTACAAAGCTGCTTGAGCGTCACCGACGCTCAAGTGAACACTTAACACTATAGAAAATACACAGATACTGGTTTAGGTTCCAAAGCCTATTAACTGTATTATATCTAATATACTTGTAAAAGGGGATAACAGTACAAATGATACACTACAATATAACAAGGACTTCCTAACCACAGAACTAAACAATAAATACAAAAAGACAATACTACACTGACCTAAATGCAATACAGTACAATACTATAATACTATGAGAGATATAAGAGAAAAGAGGAGAGAGAGAGATAGAGAGAGAGAGAGAAATTGGCTCACAGAAAGACAATGATTACGGAGAGAAACTTACGCACAAAGGGTATGATCGCCTGCGCCTCGATATCCAGCTCCCGGCTATCAGCAGATAACCGTTGATGAGAGTGAGTGCAATTGGATATGGTCGGCCTGCCTATTTATGCCCCACACACAATGCAATCTCATAGTCCCTACAATCCCATTGTTCATTGGCCGAAGGAATTCGGCCCTGCATCATAACAAAAGGTCATAAGTTGATTCATATCAGTGGCCCTGGTTATGCAAAATAATGGGTGATGACTAACACATTCCTGTCTTCTGGAGAGCGATTGTTTGGCGAATACAAAACAGAATCCTGTCTGGGTTCTGTTCTATATTCATGATGTCCACTTTCAGTTGAGACAATGACATCTCAGCCCTCATTCTCCTGTATACAAATCCAGCCCCATTTGTAAACACAGGTGTTGGCCCTCCTTATTGAGTCTCAAAAACTCAGTGTAATTAAAGGCTATTGTACTCCGTCTGCGGGAAAGATACTGATTTGGAGTACAATTGATCTTCAATTACTATTCCTGTGTTTACCTTATGCATGTGTAGATATGAGGCCCTCTTAACATGCAAACTATTGTTTGGGGGATCTCTGAGGTCAAAGAGACATTTGAGACCCACTGATGCCTGTCTCCAACTGTTCAGATGCATGACTAAGTAAGAACAAATAATAATAAATAAATGGACATAACTTCTTATGTCCATAACTATTCGCACGAGCGATTAATACGCTCCAAACCAACACCGGAATATTGCTAATTAAATACTCTTCCGATGGGTACCAAACACTGCTGTATGATTCCTGTTAGACCCTTCGTACGATGCAAAGAGGGATTCCTCAGCTCAGGGACATTCTATTTTAACCAAACTTTCAGAATCTATCAAAGGGACCATGATCTATAAACTACATTAATTGTGAACAGTTGTAACGAATGGGTCGCACGCTACGACTACGTAAACTCTACCGTAAATACGCATACCGCGCCTGCGAGTGCACGCTATTGCGGGTATGCGCCTCCACGGGAGAGCGCACGCATGCGCAGCACGGACCAGTGTGCGGTGCAGATATGGCAACGTGCATAGAGACATTTTTCTGACTTCGACAGCACGTTGCGTAAACACGCGACCGTGCGTACGTCTTTACGTTGAGTACGCAGTCCCGTACTTTGTCCGAGACACGTGTACAAAAACCGTACGTCCGCAATAGTACAAATCCCACACTTCTATAAATGTAAGCGATATTACCTATAATCGCTTACTTAACACAACACAGTTTCTTTCTGTATAAACCTTTTTAACTAGGCCAGACTGTGTTTGTGTTTTACGTTTACTTTCTTAATATTTATTCTATATTTTAACTGAATAGCAACAAATTTCTCCGCACAGGTCTAAATGAATCTAGTAATCAGTACTTATGGCAACAATGTGAGCGGGTATACAAAGTACAGGTGTACGCTTGTGTTGTGTGCGCATTTGGCGCCAAACAAAAATTCACAGACTTTTTAAATAGCTTTGCATATTTACTTTACGGGTCCCACCAGCATCCCTACAAACCATGCAGAGCAGACGCCATCTAATCAGCAATAAAATAGGGTTTCCAGTGTATCCACCGGCCAGAAAAAGGTTTACGTAGGATACCTGTCCGCCCTTTGCTGATAGATAAAGTCTGCTTTAACCTGCTAGGCTTCGGGTATGTGGAAAAACCGGACGATGCCCCCAATTGATAATGTCAATTTTATCTTAAAACATAAAGCTATACCTTAAACACACCTTAAATACACTTTAAACCTTTAGCCGCTGCGGCCGCTATACTTAATACACACGCTCTGTACTTTATACACTGATTGCGTACGGAGTCCTGCATCACTGTACGGACTTAGCGTACAAACGCCGTGCTGGGGGTACAAAGTACACACAGCGCGCGCACACCCAGAGATACACTTTAAACCTTATACAGCAATACGATGCGTTACTAATACACTCTTAAACCTTAGCAGGAAAAGGAAGACACAGCACCGATTTGTAGTTGATCACTGGGTTCCGACACCACAGAGTAATATTTCTGAAAGGGGGTTAACAATACAAATTATGCACTACAATACAACAGAGTAAATGGCTACAGTCAATGTACATACGTGAGAATATTCGCATGCGCCTCCCGGTCAGGTCCTCCGCTATCAGGTTGATAACGTTGAGAGTCTTGTGTCAGGCCGGGCTGCAGCAGGCTTTATTTATACAAGTCTTCCAAAAGCAATACAATGGATACTGTAATCCCGTTGTCCATTGGACACAGGAATGCACTTTTACAGTACAGGAGAGGTCATAGGTTGATTTGAAAAGGTAGGCGATGTCTTTCCCAACTGCTCTTGTGGGTGGTCTCCTCTGGATTCCTGCCGCATACACAATATACAGTAAATACAGTTTATATCTATATTCTGCTTCTGCACCTAACTATCTGCAGGAACATGCGATCTTCCGCAAACCAACACCGGAATGTTACCCTTAAAATACCCTACGGCTGGATACCAAACACCACCTTATAACCTTAGTCTGTTCCCTCCTATCCTGTAAAGGTGAATCCCTTTGTTCTGGAATCATTTAAACTGTTGATACTTTCTGATGTGGTGCAGGGGGACTATGTGTACAATGTGCACTATTTGGATTAAATATGTAATGTTTTGATAGCTCTCCATGCGTTCACAAACTCCGCCGTAAATACCCATACCACGCGCAGGACCGCGGGAGCGACCATACGCAAATTGCGGATATGTGCACGCACGGCGGAACAAGTGCACGCGCAGTGGGCGTGTGTGCAGTTTATACGTGCTGTGTGTTCTTCAATATTTTTTGACTTTGACAAACCAATACAAAATAGTTTGCTGTGGACGCTAGCTGCATCTATTTGCGTAACGCACCCCCGGTAAAACAGAGTACGGTATCATATACTGTTAATTGTGGTCCAATGCACAATCAGATTTAATTTGGCAATGACACATCATCTGAGAGAATATGGGGAACAGAATGTGCCATTATCATAGCATATAGAATTCTAACAAAAACACCTGTCCCCATCTTCCCTACCTGACTAAAACACGTTTTCTGGCTGTATGATATTTGCACAGTATCCCAGTGACACTCTACCAGCCATTATCTTGTCGTTCCTTCTCGTGTATCTATATCGGTAGTGCTTCCCACGTACAATCCCTTGTACAGTCATAGTATCAATTGGAAAAAAGAAAAGATGACTGCTTGCGCTATAATTTTGTAAGGTGCATATATGAATAAAAACACTTGTATAGTACACAACCCTCTGGTTTTATTTCAATAACCTATATAAAAAATCATATAAAATGATATAAATACAAATTTCATGTGAGCTCACTTTTTACTTGTATTAAAACTACAGTTGAGTATCCCATATCCAAATATTCCGAAATACGGAATATTCCGAAATACGGAATTTTTTGCGTGAAAGTGAAATAGTGAAACCTTTGTTTTCTGATGGCTCAATGTACACAAAATTTGTTTAATACACAAAGTTATTAAAATATTGTATTAAATGACCTTCAGACTGTATGTATAAGGTATATATGCAACATAAATGAATTGTGTGTATGTACACAAACTTTTTTTAATGCACAAAGTTATTAAAAATATTGGCTAAAATTATCTTCAGATTGTGTGTATAAGGTGTATATAAAACATAAATGTATTCTGTACTTAGACTTGGGTCCCATCGCCATGATATCTCATTATGGTATGCAATTATTCCAAACTACGGAAAAATCCGATATCCAAAATACTTCTGGTCCCAAGCATTTTGGATAAGGGATACTCAACCTGTATATCAAATCCATGTATGCATATCTTTCAATGATAATTCTATATTAAAAGTCCAGTGCAATAATACGTTGAAAATGTCTCGTATTATTTAGTACTGTGCATAAATGTGGCACTTCCAAATGAATATGTGGTATTTTTCCAATTTATTTAACACAGTCTCTTGTATAGAAACACAAATGGACTTTAAAATGTCGTCCCACAATCTGTATGCCGCTGAATTAACATGCATGTGCATCTTACCGCCACAGCTATTTAAGCGGACACTGGTGGAGTCCTTCGCTGTGAACAGCGGCAGATGGTAACCTCCTCTCGCCCGTTTATGACAGCTGTGGCTAGCGATCTCAACCACTCGACGTGCTGGAGCCGCTTGTATGTGGACGTTTTGCAGATAAGACTCCTAGGCTAGTATTTACTAAAAATCCGAGTTTGGCCGATTTGTGTTTTTTTTTCTAAGTCCCAATCCGGGAATTCACTAAGCACCAATCTCGGCAGTGTCTGGTCTATTCGTAATGGCTTGAATGACAACGTTCCGAAATACGAATGAATAGACCATCTGTCAAACGCGGCTGTTATTTCATAGAATACGGGAATTCACTATTCATTCGTATTTGGGTGTTAGTTTCTGAGTGCTCAAATGCGGTCGTATTTTTTTGCGATTCGTTAAAAAAAGCGGCAAAAAAATAGACCTGCTTTTTTCAGTCGTGTTTACATGTGTTGCAAATAAAAAATCACTCACACCTGAATTAGGATGCCTATAAAAGGATGTTAGGCCCATTTCAGTACACCTACACTCAGAAATGGCAGCAGGACTGTGGGCCAGTGATCTTTTGTGTGCTGTGGGATTCCTCAGACTCAGACATCAGCCTGTAAGTACCCAGGGCCAAGAAACTGAACATGGTCAGCAGGTTGTACAGGTTCCGCGGAGGCTGCGCAGGCCTCGTTTTTTAAGGGGGCGTTTAAACTTGAACGCATTGTCCGATGATAAGGTCATACAGATGTTCCGTCTAAATCGTAGCAACATTTTCCGTCTGTATGACCTTGTCAAACTGGGCCTAGACCCTGAGACAGCACGCTCTTGCCCTGTCTCAGGCCTGCACAAACTCCTGGCTGTGTTGCACTTTATGGCTACTGGCAGCTTTCAGGCTGTGTCTGGGGATGTCATAGGAATCTCACAGCCCTCATTTTCAAGAATCTTAACACAGGTGATGTATACCTAACGACCTCTTCTGTTTTGTGTTTGTTTTAATTTCTCGGTGGCCAGTTCTGTCCTAAAATCTCATGTTTATTGTTCTTTAAAATGTTCACACAGGTGTTGGCTGTTTTGCAGCCCCACATCGAGGCCTCAATCTGCTTCCCTACCAAGGAGTCTCAGTGGCATGCCGTCAGGGTAGATTTCTATGAGCTGGCTGGCATGCCCAATGTGCTTGGCGCCATAGATTGCACACACATTCAGCTGAGACCACCTAGGGGCAGGCAGCACATATATACAAACCGCCATTTCGAACACTCCACAAATGTGCAGGTGGTTTGTGATGCAAATCTCAAAATAATAAGTGTTGTTTCTGGTTACCCTGGGGGCTGCCATGACTCCTTCATCCTCAGTCAGTCATCCCTCTTTGATAAGTTTGAGGACGGACAAATGCCAGATGGATGGCTGCTGGGTATGTAATTTGATATGTGTAGACCTGCGTATACTTTGTCCAAATACAGGTGCAGATGTATTAACCTGTAGAAGGCATAAGGAAGTGAGAAACCAGTGATCTGTGCAAGGCGATAAAGGCACCAGCCAATCTGCTCCAATATGTAAATGAACATTTAGGAACAGATTGTCTGCTGCCTTTATTACCTTGCACATATCACTGGTTTTTCACTTCCTTATGCCTTCTACAGGTTAATACATCTGCCCCACAGTGTGTAACTTATGTGTTGCTGTATCTTAACATGAATCACGTTACTATATCTGTCTTTTAGGTGATGAAGGATATGGCTGTTTCTCTTGGCTTCTAACTCCATTGTCCCGACCTGATACCCCTGCTGAACACAATTACAATAATGCACATAAGTCCACGCGGAATGTGATAGAAAGATGTTTTGGTGTGCTGAAATCTAGGTTTCGGTGTCTGGATAAGTCTGGTGGCCTTTTGTTGTATAGTCCCTCCAAGCTGACTCAAATTGTGTTCTGCTGCTGCTTTCTTCATAACATGTGTTTGCAACAACATCTACCACATGTTGAGGAGGAGGAGGAGGAGGAGGAGGAAGAAAGCAGCCTGCAAGCAGAGGAATTAGAGACATTTGGTGATACTTGGAGTACTGATGTAGGGAGGCAGGTTAGGCAACAGATCATCAATCGCTATTTCTAAGGTAAGCTTGGTTTGCTTTTTTCTTTTGTTGTGTATTCATAAATAGATGATTTGCCTTTTTTACCAAAATCCATTACTCAGAATGTGTCTGTTTTCTTGACACATACAAACATACCCTCGCTATATGAAAAACAAATGTTGCATGTGTATTGTGTGTATTTTTTTATTTTTTTTCATCATATGATTTTTATTTTATGTTAGAAACAGATGAGTCAATTGTCGATATACAAGCAGTAAACAAGAGATTGTAAAAACAGAGAGGTCATTACAGAAACAAAACATGTAAGTAAACTTCTTTGAGAGAACAATGGAAAAGTGTGGTATGATTGGAAGCCGAAGAATCCAGAGCTATGTGGGGAGGGAGAAAGCAAGGGAGTTGAACAGCGTTTTTAATGGGACGTGAGTCCAGAGGATAGGAGGAAAAAATAGAAGAGAGAGGATAGGGTAGAGAAAGAGGAAAAGAAGAAGTGGAGAGAGAGAGAGGAGAAAAAAAAAAAAGAATAGGGGGAGGGGATATTGAAGGCGGGGTTGTGATTGCAAGGTGGGGTCTGTAATTAGTTTAGTCCTGGGAGGGGGCGGTCGTGGAGCCTGTACCATGGGAGCCAGGTGGAATGGAACTTTTTAACTGTGTTATGGCGAAGGCTAGTAATGTATTCCATGTTTGCCACAAACCAGATTCTATTTGTGAGAGCCTGGCTGTTGGGGGATTCGGGTTTCTTCCAATTACTTGCTATTTGGTATTTTGCTGCGCAAGATATGAAGAGGATTAGGTTTTTAGATTCCTTGGAGATGTGATCGGGCGGAGAGCAGAGGAGGAGGTTCAAGGGCGATAAGGGCTTTGGTAAGTCGATTAGTCGTGAAATAAGCTTACGGACCTTTGCCCAGTATTGAACAATCACTGGGCAGGTCCACCAAATATGATAGAATGTGCCTTCCTGGCCGCAACTTCTCCAGCAAAGGTTGGAGGTGTCGGGGTAGATCCTATGTAATCGGTCCGGTACCAGGTACCATCTAGTATATATTTTGTATGAGTTTTCCCGTATGGCCACGCTGATGGAGCATTGTGAAATTGCGGTGCGGATTGCATCCCAACCCTCGTCCTCTAGGTGGCACCCCATGTCAGCCTCCCATGCTATCTCGTGTGGTTCAAGAGGTGGGGGTGTGGGGCTGAGGATAGTTTTGTAGAGGAGGGAGATGGTGCCTCTACTGGTGGGGTTGTAAATGCAGAGTCTCTCAAGAGGTGTGGGGGTCGATAGGGGGAACTTTAATTGTAGAGAGAAAAGGAAGTGGCGGATTTGTAGGTACTGATAGAGCAGTGAGTTAGGTAGGTTGTGCGCGGTTTGTAGGTCAGAAAATGATTTAATAGAGTGCGTCCCTGTGAAGTGATGTATTCTGGTAACTCCTGCCAAGATCCAGGGGCGGGCCATTTCACGAGAAATTCCCGGGGTAAATGCTGGGTTGCTCCAGATGGGAGTCAGGGGGGAAGGGTGGCTTGATAATTTTAATTTTTTGTTCAGATGTCGCCAATGTGTAAGTGTCAATTCTATTGCGGGGGAGGTGCGATGGGATGGGGTGCGTATTTTGCTAAAGAGCCAGGGCAAGTAAGAGATAGAAGGGAGTCCCGACAAATCGCTCTCTAGATCGACCCATCTTTTAGTGTGTTCTGGGGCATGCCAGGCAACCAATTGGCTTAGTCTGGCCGAGTCATAATAGCGTTGAAGGATAGGGAGGCCTAGACCCCCGTTTTTAGAGTGTTTGGCTAAGATATCTCGCCGGATTCTAGGCTTTTTGTGGTTCCAGATAAATTTACAGAGGGATGACTGGAGTTTGTTAAGAGTCTGGGAGGGCACGGAGATTGGGAGTGTCTGAAATAGGTAGAGAAGTTTGGGAAGGGCATTCATTTTTATAGCGTTAATTCGTCCCATCCAAGAGAGAAAGTAAGATTCCCATTGTTGGATATCATTGATGATTGACGTGATGAGGGGGGGGGGGGGGTAGTTAGCCTTGTAGAGAGAGTTGTAAGATTTGGTGATGGAGATTCCGAGATATTTGAGGGAGCGTCTGCGCCAGGAAAAGTTAAAATTCTGTTGGAGTTGTAGCTTAGTTAGTTTGGGGACGTGCAAAGAGAGGGCTTCGGATTTAGTCTGATTAACTTTATAACCCGAGAGATTGCCATATATGGCTAGTTCTTGGAAAAGGTTTGGGAGAGAAATAGTTGGGTTTGTCAGGGTCAGGAGAATGTCATCGGCAAAGAGGGAGATGGTGTATTGAGTATGGTTGACTTGGACTCCCGTGATGTCAAGTTTAGTCCGGATGTGGCTTGCAAGGGGTTCGATGATGAGTGCGAATATAAGGGGAGATAGTGGGCATCCCTGTCGTGTGCCATTTGAAATTTTGAGGGGGTCCGAAAGTAGGCCATTAGAGAGAACCGAGGCCGAGGGGTTTTGGTATAGGGCTTGTATGGCTTGGAGAAATTTACCTTGAAGGCCAAAACGTTGTTAAGTCTGTTGCATGAAGGGCCAAGAAACTCTGTCAAAGGCCTTCTCTGCGTCTAGGGCAAGGGTCAGGGATGGGATCTTGTGGAGATTAATGTGGTCGATGATATCCACGACACGTCTAGTGTTGTCGAGTGCCTATCTGGATTGAACAAAGCCCACTTGGTCGGGGTGTATGAGCGAGGGGAGAATAGGGTTAAGTCTATTAGCTAGTACTTTGGGGAAGATTTTCAGATCTGAGTTTAAAAGTGATATGGGTCTATAGTTAGAAATGAATTGGGGATCTTTATTGGGTTTTGGGATCACGGTAATGACGGCCTTGGTGGTGTGGGGATGAAAGGAAGATCCATCCAAGATAAGGTTGAATAATGACGTGAGGTGGGGGAGTAGTGCGGGTTGAAAAGTTTTATAGTATGACATTGGGTAGCCATCCGGGCCCGGGGCCTTAGATGGTTTCTGACTACCAATGGCAAGGGATAATTCCTCGGGGGTGATGGGTTTGTTCAAGGCCGTGGAGGTGATGGTGTCGATACGAGGCAAGTCTGCGGAGGCTAAGTAGTCTGTAATCGTGGGGTGGGTCGGGTCTATTGTGGAGGAAGTGTCTGGTAAGTTGTAGAGCTGCTCATAATACGTTCGAAAGAGAGAATTGATAGTCTTTGGGTTGTATTGGAGGGTGTTATGTTCGTCTTTGATAGCCGGAATAGCAGTGTGCGCTTTCCGAGCCCTCAATCTGCCGGCCAGTAGTGAATCGGCTTTATTACTTTTTTCGTAGAATTTTTGTTTCAGCCAGCGGAGTGAGTGCTCGGTTTTTTCGGCTAGCAGCGCATTCAAAGTGGCCCTGGTGGAAGTGAGCTTTGAGTAGAGAGGTTGCGAGGGTCGTTGCTTATGTTGTGTTTCCAGGTTGTGGACCTCAACTGTGAGGGACGATATTTTTTGTTTGCGATCTTTATTCCTATGTGATGCGTAGTTAATGATGTGTCCCCTGATTACGGCTTTGTGGGCTTCCCAGATTAGTGGGGTGCACATAGAGTCAGTCATGTTTAGGGAAAAATAGTCGGCTAAAGCTAGCTTGATCTTTTCCTGGAATTGAGGGATTTTTAAGAGCGTTTCATTTAGTCTCCAATTGGGGCGAGTAGTCGGGGTGTCAAGGAAGTCGAAGGAGGCGGTGATAATGGAGTGATCAGACCAAGGATTAGTGAGGATAGATGAGTCTAGTACATGTTGGGAGAGCAATGTGCCGCAATAAAATAGATCGATTCGGGAGAATGATTGGTGTGGGGTCGAGAAGAAGGTATAGTCTCTGGCTGTTGGGTTGAGAGCACGCCAAACGTCGAAGAGACCAGATTCGAGGATGTGTTTATTTAGAGAGCGTGAGGGAGAATCTCGGTGGGGGCGGGACTGGCCAGAAGATTTATCTAGATCGGTGTCTGGGACAGTGTTGAAATCCCCTCCTAATATTAAGTAACCTTTTCGGATTTTGTTTAGATCTGAGAAAAAGGTGTTAAAAAAAGAGAATTGCCCAGAGTTGGGGGCGTAGACAGTGGCGATCGTGCATTCTAGGTGTCCGAGCGTCCCCGTCAGAATGACATATCGGCCATCCGAGTCTGTGTGGGTCGAATGGAGTTTGAATGGGATTTTGGAGTGGATCAGGACGGCCACCCCATTGTGTTTCGATTGACTTGAAGAGTAAAAGGCCGTTGGATAGCGTTTAGTGGTTAGGGAAGGGTGCGATCGGGATTTGAAGTGAGTTTCTTGAATGAGCACGATTCCCGCTTTTAGGGTTTGAAGCGAGCGGAACAGGGACGAGCGTTTCTGGGGGGTATTGAGACCCTTGGTGTTCAAGGACGCCAGGAGCAGGGGCATCTTTTGTGGTGTTAGGAGGGTGCACAGAGGAGAAATGGAGGAGAAAGAGGGGGGCGTAGGAGGAGAGGAGGATGAGAAAATAGAATGTAAGTGAGAAAAGGAGAAGGGACAGGGAAAAGAAAAGAGAGGAAGAGAAAAAAAAAAAGGGGGGTGGGGGGAGGTAGGGTGAGCCTGTGTAGGAGTTCCTTACGACCAGCGAAAAGGAACGGGCACAGAGAGTGGGATCAAAGTATCCAAAGTGGAGGAGCGTCGGGTAGCGATCGTTCTCCCTCCACGGAGGGGAGGAGGTGGGGGGGGGGCCTAGATGCTTGAAAACAACAGTGTGGGCCTGCGTGGGCTTGTGTGGTAAGTACAGGGGTTGAAGGAACACGTCCCTCCAGTGGTGGTCTGTGTGATAGAGGCACTAGTAGCTGAGAGGCGGATGAGTCTTTGTGTAGGTGGTGTGTGGTTAAAAGGTAACATGCATGGTCAAACAACAAGTACGGTAATAGCAATACTACATCAATACCAACAGAACTAAAATGTAGTTAGATTTTCGAATTGAACATCTTAGTTCCCATATAGGGATAGCGAGTGTGTGTTGGTTGTCGGTATGTTGCATGAGGCATGTATGAGGGCGGGCCCAGGGGGGTAGCTTAAACCATGGGGCTTCAAGTAGCGGGGCTAGCGGGGTGGGCTGTAGAAAGGTGAGGGTAGATAATATACAGTATGTAGATGGAACGGTCAAGATGTAAAACTAAAACAGGTAAAGTATTCAACAGGAATATTATAACAATATAATGAACGAGTTATCAATGTGGTTATAGGTGCTGAGATAATCAGGGTGGGTGATGCCCAGAGCTGTGGTCAGCAAGTGGGTCAGAGTCCTCCAGGTGTGATAGGAAGTCGTTTCCGTCTCTCGGGTCTTTAATGATGACTGTTTTCCCATTATATTCGACCAGGAGTTTGAAGGGAAAACCCCAACGGTAGCGTATACCACGTGTGCGTAGAGCTGATGTTAGATCTCTGAGTTCCCTCCTTTTAAGTATAGTGGAGGGGGCTAAGTCCTGAAAAAATTGTAGTTTGACATCCTCGAACAATATATGTGGCTTGCCCCGGGTCGGGAGAAGGACCATCTCTTTATCCTTGAAGTTGAGGAAGCGCATGATAACGTCTCTCGGGGGCTCGCCATCTCGGGGTCTAGGGCGGAGGGCTCTGTGAGCTCTCTCTAGGGGCAGCTCCCGAGAAGCTGCACTTGGCAAAAGAGTGGAGAACAGCCTTTGGAGATATGTTTCGAGGGTTGCCGGGAGTATGGACTCAGGAATGTTGCGAATTCTGAGGTTATTTCTCCTTTCGCGATTTTCCAAGTCCTCGTTCTTGGATCGGAGCTCTGTTATGTCTTGGATTAGATGGTCTATATCTCTGACCGTTTCTATGTGGTCTTTTTGGAGGACGTCTTGTCTGGCTTCCAGTTTGGAGGTTCTGGAGGATAAGGATGAGATATCCGACCTAATAGAGGTAACTGCTCTGTCGAGCTTGGTTTCTAGTGATTCTTTAAAGTCCATTATGAGCGACTTTAGAGCCATGATATCCTCTTTGGTCGATGGGGCGGGCGAGGGTAGCGGGTCGTCTCCACCTGGAAAAGATAGGCTGGGAGAGGGAGGGCCTGAGGGCAGGGAGGGTTTGTCGCCTTTGTCGGTTTTGGTGAAATGTTGGGAAATGTCTGTACCCGCACGTCTTCTTGTGTTCAGATTGGGTTTGGACATGTTTGCACCTTGGTGGGTGGGTATGGAGGGAAAGGGGACCACACAAAGCGTTAGGGTAGGACTGTAGAGTAGGATTATTTAGTTGCCAGAGAGGGAACCACTGGAGGGCTGAGTTATGATGTGATCAGTGGAACATGAGAATTGGTGGGCGTTTTAGAGAGTTGAGATATACCCAATCGGTGCCGCTTGTGAGTATGTTAGTCACTACGGCAGAGGAGGTCCGCGGGCTGCGGGTCGGGCGTCACAGTCGTGGCCGTGGGTGATCGTTGGTAGATCAGAGGTAGCGCTCCGTTGCCGCGTTGTGCGGTCGCGTATTGTAGATAGGTGAGTGCGACAATGAGAAAAATAGGTACGGAGCTGGAGGGTGCGGCGGCCTCGCTCCCGTGGGGGGCCTTGGACCGGAAGGGTGGTACGTTTAGTGTCCAGAAGCCACCTAGGAGGGGGGACCGGGTGTAGAATTGTAAGAGTAGCAACAGTTGCCCGGTGTTATGGGCAGTGGCCGGCGTGTCCCCGTTAATCTCCACTAAAAGCCTCGGAGTTGATGAGGATTTGTGACAGTTGCGGGTGATGTTTAGCGCCTCTGGTGGTGAGTGCGAGGGAGAAACAGTTGGGGGGTCACCAGGTCGTGGGCGGGTCAGGGTGGACCAGCGGGCCTCGACAAGAGATCTAGCCTTTGGGGTAGTGAGGGGAGGCCTAGCAGATCTTCTGGCTCTGCTGTCTCTGTAGTGCAGGAGGTATAAGCTGTGGAATAGGTCCTGAGGTGACGCCAATCCCAAGATGGCCGCCGGAGATGTCTGGTACTGCTGGTCTTTTCTGTTTCAGTGGCCACCAGAGCACGGGGTCAGCACAAGGAGGGCGCTGGGGGTGCGGTGTCAGGTCCGGGGACCCCAGAAAAACGTCCCAGCGATTGCAGCAGTATCAGTGTATACGGCGGCGCCAACCGCAAGATGGCCACCGCCGCTCGCAGCAGCCCTCACCTCAGCTGGTCCCGGCTTTTCTCGGCTGTGTCCACTGGCAGCGCGACGGTGACCTCTGCAGCGGTGGGTGTCAGTTGAGCAGGCAATCCGCGGTGGATGGTGGGACGGCCCGGGTCCAGCAAACGGTTCGCGTCGGTGGCCCGCCACAAAAATCGAGGCCCCGGCTCCAACACCAAAGGTAGGCCGCAGTCTGCAAGGGGCGAAGCAGGGCCCCCCCGACTCCGCAGCACTCGGCTCTCAGTGCCGGACGGGTCAGCAGGTCTGGGTTTGTGAGAAAAGGCCGGCAGGGTGTATTTAGGGTAGGCTTGGGCACGTTTATTAATAGATTTAGCCCGGAGCTCTAAAGGATTACAGCCTTCCCTATTGCCGGTTAGGCCACGCCCCCGTATTGTGTGTATTTTTAATCTCAAAACAACAGATTATGAGTGGCATGCATTAAGTCTTGATAAGTGTTCAAAAACTTGCACTGCTAATTTCTTACAAGCCCACATCATCCATTTAGTATTTCACTTTATCATTGTGTGTTACAGGTTCTCAAACTCGGCCCTCAGGACCACACACAGTGCATGTTTTTCTCGTAACCCAGTAGAAGCACAGGTGTATGAATTACTCACAGACATATGTTAAAAGGTTCACAGGTGGAGCTAATTATGTCACTTGTGATTCTGTGAGGAGACCTGCAAAACAGGCACTGTGTGGGTTCCTGAGGGCCGAGTTTGTGAACCTGTGTTCCCAAAAAACACTCCTCCACATATAATATGTCCGCCTTGAGGAATACATGTGTCCCTATGTGTGATGCACCATCATATTTATGACTCACAAACTTACTGTAATCAGGAATAATTTATTTCCTAATGTTTGATGCTGTAAACTTGATGATGTGTAAGTAAATACACAGTTTGCCACACATATACATTATTATACACAGTTTTTGTTTTTTGTTGTAAAAGTACATATTTGTTTGTTTCAGCATCATGTGTAAAAAGATGCTTAATAATTTTTAACACTTACAAACATGTCCCAACAATACTGAAATTCATTTGGACAATGTTTTTCAAACAAAACAAAGGAAACATATTACAAGCTTTTTACGCAACTCAATTGTGTTCTTCTTGTAATGTTGTATAGATAAGATAGCTAAGATATGTATCACTAACATTGTAATTTGGATTGTCTGCAGGCAAAGAGAATGATTGGAATCTAGAAAGAGTAATGATTAGAAAAAAATCAAGTGGTCAGTTTACTTCCTGCTAAAGACATTCTGCCTGGCTGGCAATTATTGTATCTGCAGGCAAAGAGAATGATTGGAATCTAGAAAGAGTAATGATTAGAAAAAAATCAAGTGGTCAGTTTACTTCCTGCTAACATGTATGTGTGGCTCCATCAACATTTCCCTCCTCCAATACCAAATAAAAATGTTAATGAATAAATGTGCGTACTAAATTTATTTTTTTTTGGCCCACTTATAACTAATGATGTTGAAAAAAGGGTTAAGGAGCTAAGTGTTATATTTTTTAAGCAACAAAAACACTTGCTAACTATTTTGAGTTACTTATCACAAATGTCTAACTTGTTTTTTTTCACGTATTTTTGGGTGGCTGCTTGTCCTGCCCTTTGCCTTTAGCACTGTCATGTTGTCGTGCTCTGGTGGACCGTCTTGGTGGTGATGAGACTGGCGTGATATTTGGAGTAGTCGTACCAGAACTGCTGCTTGTTTGCTGTTGGTGCATGCATCTGAGTGTTTCATTCAGGTTAGTGAGGGTGGCATTGAGTTCACGTGTAGCAGCATTTTGATTGTCTACTATTCGGAATAAACTTTCATTAATCTTTTGATTGTTTTGAAAAATGTTCATATAACTTTGCTGCTGTCTGTGCTGTTCTTCCATTATGCGCTGTAAGTTGCCCATGACCTGTGTAATGTCTGTACGCATGAGTTCCATGGTATTGCCTATTCTGGTTGTTTGTTCATTTTGCCTACTCAGATTTCTTGATATTCTTCTGAGGTGAGATGGTAGGCTTGCAAACATTTGTGTCTGCTTACGCAGGCAATCTTCATTAGTGGCCTGCTGTCTAGCCCAAATAGTCCAAAACACCTGATCAGGGCCTTGTGTTCCTGGTGTTGTTGGGCTGTGCTGTGGTGGTGGTGTGCTTTGCTGTGGTGGTGTACTCACAGGTGCTGGGGGGCTCATTCCTTGCATTAATGGCTGCATTTCTAAGATGTTTGTCTCCTCCATGTCACTGTGTTGGTGTTGTTGCGGAGGGATGCTGTTCCCAGGACTCGAAGCTGAAATGTTAAACAAATCTCCGTTAGCTATCCATATGTTTGAGAAATGTAAAAAAAACACTACACATGGAACACATGTCATTCACTGTTGCTTACAACTATTCTGGCTACCAACATCATCACTCATAGCTTAAATACATACATATGCCTGTTTGAGGCAAATGTGTCTGGTTACTTAATTGTGAAAGCAAACACTTTAGTTTTATTGTAGCTCACACATACTCCACCATAAAAACACATTGGAATACATAATGTGTTACCTTATAGCTTTGTTCTAACAAACATAGTAATGTTTTTATATGTATTTTGCAATGTTACCTCAAGCACACATGTGATTTTTGGAAAAGCAACCTTACTTTTTGCAAACAAACCAACATGCTTTTTTGTTGCAGCATCTTATACCCAATGTCATACTGTATGGCTCAAGTGGACATACATATCTTTACTGGATGTGGACAAGGCCATTTAGTTTGGATTCCATTTCAGCTTTTACTTACTGCGGTAAGTATTTTAGTTTTGGATGAGTTTTGACTTAATGCGGTTATGACTGATTTTGATTATGTTCTGACATTTTACACATTTTTTTCAGTTTGATACTCACAATCAAGATGAGGGGAGTGTGGATGACGTCTTGGAGGTGTGTCCAAAATTTGGAGTGGGGGTACAGAACATACGGACGATAATCTTCGTGGCGGGGTAGCCTGCTGTGTTTGTGCCGGGACTTACGATCTTGCTTTCTTTTTTCGGCCACAGGTTTTTTTGTGGTGATGTCTTACAGAAGTGCCATTTCTGCTGCTCCATACTTCTTTTGATGGACCTTTTAATGAAAGTGCAATTTTGTTATGCCCATTCCTTTACAAGCATACCCTATACTACAATGGACACTTTACCTGCTTCCGCAGTGTCATCATCATCATCAGATGTGATAGGAGTTACTGGCCGACGAGTAGTACTGCTTTTTTCAGACACTGTATAAAATGAATTATATTAAAAAATCATGCTATTGTGTATACATCCACCCATTATGCTTATAAACATTTATTCTTTTAGAAATGCTTGGTTTTTATTTAAAACAAACATAAGGACCAGAAATAAAAATAAAAAAAAAACAATGACCAAAACACATATGCACTATGGCAACATCAACACAGGAAAACTTGTACAGGACACTGACATAGGCCACAAGTTCAAGAAAAGGATTTAAAAAAAACAAACACACAACTTCATTTTGTATTGGAAGGAAAAATATTACAGATGCAATATATAATTTGCTCTGTGATGTGGCACTCCAAAGACACATTACCACTATATGAGCATAAACAAAATGCAGCAATTTATTAAAAAACTACACTGCAGTGTGGTGTCACGGTACAAATACAAGCCAAAAAAAAAAAAAAAATATTGTTTTTAACATTAAATAATTAACATTATCTAAAGATGACATTACACATGTAAGTGGTTTCCAAACCACTTTCCAGTACTCCAGCCTCTAACATGACAACCACTTTTTAAAAAAAAATCCACATGGATCACTTAAATAAAAACATAGTCACAATTTTTTAAAAAACAACGCCCAAAAGGAAAACATTATTGCAGGACAATTCAGAAACACACCAAGTCCAAACTCCACATGCAAAATATCTGTCTGAAAAACACATGACATACAATAAAGTAAGATGTTACATTGGCTTTTATATAAAACATTAACCAAAACAATGTATTTGCAGACACACACTTGAAGATGGGAGTAATATGCAACGTCACATGACACACATTACAAAAAATCACCATTCTTCCTGGGCCTATCTGAATCCCGGACATGGGTTGCAGAGACAACTTCTGGAGGGATTACACTCCGCATGGGCTCCTCATACTCCAGATAACTTGCAATATAGGGCTGCCCACCACTGGTTTTCCGAGCCGACTTCGCCTCCTTGGCCATTTTGGACTTGACACGTCGCTTTATGTCATAGTACCGTTTGCGGCACGTGTTCTCTGTACGCTTGACCACCCCCTCACTATTGACAGCAGCAACTACTTTCGCCCACAACACCGTCTTCCTCCGTGTTTGCACCTTGGCGGACTCAGGGCCAAATAGCTGCCTCTGATACTTCATCAGCTCACGCACCAATGCCACATTTTCTGCAAAACTAAACTTAACATTCCGCCCAGTCTTAGTAGTGGTGCGTGGCTGCGGAGCACTCTGACTGTCACTATCACTTGAGGCTGCTGCAGCAACCTCACCCACCTCCTCCACCTCACTAACACTCACCTCCTCCACCTGACCAACCTCCTCCCCCTCACTCACACCCTCCACCTCTGAGTCACACATAATTGTGTGTCTAAACAGTTAACACAGGGAAAAAAAAGACAAACAACACACTCCTCCACTACCACTACACAACACACACACACACACACACACACACACACACACACACACACACTGACAAGGGACTATAAAGAAAAATAACTTGGACTAAAAATGAGACAAAACCACAAAATACAAGACAACAAGAATGACAAGACGACTTTCAAACACAATACCACACTCAGAAATCGCTACCACCACTCCTCTTCAAACCACAAATTCACCTACCTCCACAGCACAACCTCCCTCCTCCTCACCACTAACTAAACCCACGAGGTGCGGACGGTTTGGGGCGTATTTATATGGTTGCGCACAGACACTCCTACCATCTGAAACACAACCAATCACGAACGGGGATGAAAATCGAAACTGAAAGTGAAAATGCGGCAGCGGGAAAAAAAAAACACTGCCGCGTTTAACTTAGGAAAAAAAACAGCAAATACAACAAAAACACGTACGCAAACGACAATGACGGCCGTAAATGTGGCAAAAAAAAACAACTGGCATCGACATCGGAAAACACGAAAACCATAAAGTCGACTGCTTCGTAACTTTGCGTATATGGATTCAAAAAGTTGCATGAAAATGCACCCGATACAAAACGAGTTTAAACACTACACAAACCGACTCAAACACGAATATTAGTAAATATTGCCCCTAGTGTCAGCTGGCTAGCCGCGTCATGATTCTTACGCTCAGGTTGCCTCAGCTCAGCCAGTTGCTGATATATCTACAGATATATCGAGCATTGGCTGTGTGTACGGCCTGTCTACAGACCGCTTGTACACTGGCTGCAGGGACTGATGTCAAAGCTGGGTATGCAGACTCAAATGCTTGTCCAGCTTGGACGTCAGGATGACATATAAAGCAACCAATTGGTAAGTGTATATGCTGTACTTACCTGAATCGGGCACTCAGTTGGCGGATCCAGCAGTTGGTGGATATCTTGGGTCAGTGGCGGAACTTGTGAGTAGTGGGTCCAGGTGCAAAAATTTTATTTGGACTTCCCTCCCTCCATCCCAACTCAAGTCCACAATATGCCACCTGACAGTGAGTGACACGGGGAGGCAGTGGGTGACAGGGAGAGGCAGTGGGTGACAAGGATACAAGCACAATGTCCTACGCAGTGCGAAGAACAGGGGGCATGTACCTTGGTGGGGAAGGAACACAGCAGCCTCTATTCTGCCTGTGACAGGGACTCCCATTCCTTGTGCTTTCCTCAGTTTGGCATTTGGTCGGGCAGACTCTGACAGTGCCAGTTACACCGGTTGTGACCTGCCATTATTTCGCAAACAGAAGTGAATCAGGAATAATGTACAAATGCCTTTTAAATAGTGACAGTATGTGGCTGTAATCAGTGCTGACAGGTGGCAGGAGTCCTCTATCAGTCTGGCACACACAAGGTCAGCCCTACCTCCCTATGCAAGCTCCTAGGCAGTAGGTCAGACCCTACTCTCTGCACTGGGCCATTTATCTGACATTGCTCAAAATGGTCGACAGGGGGGGGGGGGGGCCAGTGAATAACTCATTGCTGGATTGGGTAGCAGTGGGCCCCTTCGTCCTCAGGGGTCTCAGAGCATTGCACCTGCTGCACCAATGGTAGTTCCGCCCCTGTCTTGGGTAAGTGTGCAGTGTACCCAGCTTTAGGTGAGTATAGCATGGTTGCCATTACTTTAACAATGACCATAATATTATGCAAACTAGTGTTTTGATTACAGTTCAAGAGCTTGATCCAATTAGGTGCGAGTCTGCAAATATTAGTTTGTTTCATGAAACTCTTAGACTTTGCACGAATTCGCTCACCCGAGAATTGCTAGATCCAATCAGAAATGCCAATTTATGGTAGTCTCAGTGATAATGTGCACATTTTCCACAAAATGCGACCTGGGAGTAGTGCATGAAAATATGGGGAGACCTTCCTCCTGGACCCTAAAACAGTGACAACTTTGTTAGCAGAGTCATATAGAAGGTGGTTAGTGGGCATAAGGAATGTACTAGATGCTCTTAAAAGGTGTCAAACGGCTGATTTGTGCATTTGTTGTTTTTTTTAGGTAAAAAATATTCTAAAAAGCAAATGCTTTTTGTTGATTACAAAACAATTAAATTAAAATGCATAAAAAAATGGTGAAACAAAGGTGATTTTGGTATAATATGAGGCCATTCATTTTTTTTAACCCCATTAATGACACAAAATTATTGGTCCAACCAAGCTAATTGAAAACGTCTAAATTCAAGGGGTTATTAAGCAACATTTTTACCTTAAAATAAAGATTATGGAGTGTATGGAGACGACGGTCCACTTTAGAGATGACTGGTAAACAGGAGTGAAATTCCCTGTGTTACCTCTACCATAATGAATGGTACCATACAAGCACAAAAAGTTTTACAACAGTAGGTGTACATCACAAGTGGACTGGCCGCATGGTACTTATGGTATGATAAAGCTAAATATTTATCTTATTTAAAACCCTTTAAGAGGTCTAAGAACACTGTACGCTATTGACGTATGGAGTACCGTAAGGGTACGCATGTTGCGTAACAATCGCTTAGCCGTAGTCGAGACGCTCAAGCGTCACGTTCGCTCACGGCCAAGAGATCGCAGGCAGGCAGGCTACTGGCTGCCGACTAACGTAATGTTTCGCTATAGCGTAGCGGACGCTCGGGACCACGAGGAGATCACCAGCGGCGCTAACGCTCACAATGTTAAACCTTTATATCTAAACCATAAACAATGTAATATGCAGTGAAACCTTTATGTAGTGATAGAGTGTAGATGCAACACAGTGTAACCTTATTAACTTAAAAGCTGTTCGAGCGTACTCGACGCTCTGAGAATACTTAACACTATAAGAAATACACAAATACCGGGCTTAGGGTCTAACGCCTTATATGAATGTTATACTTGGAAAAGAATAATACAATACAAGTCATACACTACAATATAACATAGACTAACTAACCAGATAACTACACAGGAAATACAATACAATACAATTACGTTTAAGGGAAAATGAGAGAGAAAGAGGAAGAGAGAGAGAAAGAGAGATAGAGAGAGAGAGATTTGGCTCACAATAACAATAAAGACAATATGATTGCGGAGAAAACTTACGCACAAGGGGAACGATCGCATGCGCCTTTCTGAATATCCAGCTCCCGATTATCAGCGATGAGAACCGTTGAAGAGAGTGAGCTGGATATGATCGGCTTGTCTATTTATGCCCTACACACAATACAATTCAATGGTCCCTACAATCTCATTGTTCATTGGACACAGGAATTCGTCTTCGCATTATAACAAAAGGTCATAGGTTGATTCATACAGGTGGGCTGAGACCATTTCCAACTGCTCAGGTGGGTGGGAAACTAGGTTTCCCGCCGCATGGATAAGTAAGTGCAAATAATAGTAAAAGTACATAAACTTCTTATGTCCATAACTATTCGCACGAGCGATTAATCAGCTTCAAACCAACACCGGAATATTGCTAATTAAATACTCTTCCGATGGATACTAAACACCACTGTATGACCCATGTCTGACCCTTCGTATCAAACAAAGAGGGATCTCTTTGTCCATGAACATGCTATATTAACTAAACTTTCAGAATCTATCAAGGGGACCATGATCTACAAAATACATTATATGGTGAAAATATATATCGATTGAGTCGCCCGCTAGACGCCTACAAACTCTACCGTAAATCCGCATATCGTGCGCCTGCGGGTGCACGCGACTGCGAGTATGCGCACGCACGGGAGAGCTCTTGCACGCGCAGCGGGAGTTCGCATGAGGTGCAAATATGGCAGTGTGCATCGTGATATTTTTCTGACTTTGACAGTCCACCCTTTGGCAGTCAACAATAACTGCCACTTCCTAAAACATTTCAAAAAGAGAAAAATATATGTCAGGTGTAAATACATTTCCATGGTTGGGTAGGGGAGGAGAGAAGAAGGTGTGAAAAGGGTATGACCTAGTGAGATAGCAGAAGCATGTGTGTATGAATCCATGTTTGGGGGGTCATGTATCATCGTGCCGTACGTGTTGTAAATCAAGCTTCGAGGTATTGCGAAGTATACATTTGAATTCCTTCTTATCCCGCGGTACGGGTCTGTGGATGGGCTGTCAAACTTTATCGAGCTTTTTTTCGGATTTTGGTTGCAACAAAATGGGGGAGCACATTTTAGTTGATGATACATGAATGGGGGAATATGTGATTGCTGATATCTGTGCCTGTATTCCCTATCGACTATGTGTGTCATTACCTGAAGGTTGTAGAGATGAAGATAAAGAACACTTATGGTAAATGCAGTGGTATTCTATGTCAGGTTAATGAACATTTGTCGGTTGAAGTCTTGTTCGGTGTCTGTTGAATGCAGTCTTCTTTGGGCTTTTGCCAAAAAAGTGTGGTCAAAAGCTTTGTCAATGTCCATAGACTTACAAAAGTGTTGGGCTAGCGTAATTTTAAAATTTCTAGGGAAACTGGGGGTCTATGGCATAGTTCATCAAATATCTGTGTATAAGGTTGTCAAAACTTCTTCTTTAATCCATCAGTTGTCTGTATACAGGATCATCAAATTTCTTGTCCAAGTGGGTCTTTTTACCTTGGAGAAAACGGAAAAACAGGTGAAAGAAACGGACCGTATAATCGCATTTTCATCACATCATTGTCTCTACCGTTGGGTCATAAATCAAATCCATTGGAATTTCAGTTTCCTCACTCCTTAGACTCATTACCCTTGTACTACGTTTGCACTTCGTTAAACCCTGAACGCACCTAAATATCAAGCCAATCGTTATGACAACACCTAAGATACATAGGAGAAACTTCCCTACATCCATTATGACTCCTTGAGCCCATTCTCCTAAACCAGAGAACCAATTTCGCGGGTTCAACCATGACACCCAACCAGTCAGCTCATTACCCACAGCAGCAAGGGTGAGATTGTGTCTCCTGCGAAATTCCCACTTTAATTGGAGAATATCGTCCATCTTTTGGTCTATGACCTCGACCGGATCCTCGGTGCTATTCGTAATATATGTGCAGCATTTCACGCCGTACTGCGTTGCCAGTGTGACACAATATCCACCTGTCACTGCCGTGAGATAATTAAGAACCATCCTATGCTGAACCAGTTCTGTTTTATAAGCTTGAAGTTCCCTTCCAGTATACCTAAAAGTGTCGTCATACATTTCAGTGATATTGTCTAATAAATTTGCAAGCGCAGATATGTACCTATAGTTCAGCACTCCTCTAGCGGTGCGAGTGAAATCTAGCGCAAGTAGAACCTGAATCCCGGTGGATTCATGGATCATGTCAGAGGCCGAATGCTCTGTCCTTTCTGTCAGTTGCCTTTTAACTACGTGCTCGTAATGGATGTGAGTATAAGGAGCTTGGGCACCACGGTGTATATCTTTCATTTTGGCATGTGATACAGTCATTACCTCAGGCAGTACTTTTCCAATATAACACAATCCTTCAGAGTTTGGGGCAAGCCACTTATACGCCTTCCTCCCGCATATGAAATATGCATCATCGGGGAGAACATATGAGACGGAGTAGGACATAACCATATTACACATCCTCCATGTGAAATCTCCTACCCCTAATTCTCCCATCTGTCTAGTACACGTATCCGTTTGTACGATATGTGCACAGTATCCTGGTGATACCTCTCCAACTCTCGTAATCCTACTTCCTAGGGTATACCTATATCGGAAAGATTTTTCTCTACTGGCTATGTGGCGTATAAGCTCTGTATCTGTAGGCATTCTATCTGCTCTATATGAAAAGGTCATGGTTTGGTTACTCCATGACACCTCCCAATTTCCTGGCTTTCGGGGATTGGTAATGTTAAAACATATTAGGGATCTATCCACATGATATTGGTGGAGCTTCAAACTAGGAGGACTGGAGATATTAAACCTACTGTCCACCGGTCTCCCACCCTTTAGCTCAAGTACCTCCCCTACCGTTAAAGGAAATGGTACTAGTCCTGATTTGCTATGACCTTGAGGTACTTGAGAGCATACCCAACAATCTGTTTGATTTAACACACTACCCACTAAGGAGTGATAGTCACTCAATGGATGCCGGTCCATGTGGATATTAAAACTGGATTGGCATTTCTTAATGCACCCATCCTCAACTACATTGTCACAGAGCCTACAGATACAGTTTTCTTCAGCTAACAATCCTTCACAATTCCTTCTATTGTCAATGCTATCGGATCGTTTTCTGATACTCGCCTTTACTTGTTGATTAAGTTGTTCTTGGAAAACTACGCCTCCATCTTTGTCATCAGAACCCATTCCAGAACCTCTCTCGACCTCCATGGTACTCTCGCCGGAACAGACTGCTCTGGTCAACATCATGGTCAACAGGAAAATCCGGATCACAGTCTCTTGGGGCAAGTCCATCTTATAGGAGGAAACGGAGAAGAATGAGAAGGGGGAAAAAATAATTGAGGGAGAGGGGATGGGAAGTGGAGAAAAACAATAAAAGGGAACAGGGAATCGACAACTGCTTTTGATCTTATGATTTTCAATGCTCAGGTGCCGCCTCAGTCCTCCTGGAACAGACACTCCAGTGATACAACTTCCTCTACCGTCTGTTCCTTATCACGGGACCTCTCTGGATCAGCAACCTTCTTACAGTGGGACGAATGAACCCAAGTCTCTCTCTCGGCAACCTTCAATGCTGTAGTGCTAGTCAATAAGACTTGGTATGGTCCTTCCCATCTGTCAATAAGGCAACCTGAGCGTAGAAAATTCCGTATCATTACATAATCCCCAGGTTCAATGTCATGACAATTACTATCTGGTAAATCAGGAATCACCAACTTCAAATTATCATTTTGGTTCCTTAGCTGTTTACTCATGTTAATCAAGTATTTTACAGTCACTTCATTGTTACACTTCAAATCATCCTGAGGGTTAATCATAACATGCGGTTGCCGACCAAACAAGATTTCAAAGGGAGACAGATTAAGAGGGGACCTGGGAGTGGTTCTGATGCTGTACAGTACAATGGGTAAAGCTTCTGGCCATGTCAATCCTGTCTCTGCCATAACTTTGCTCAGTTTATTTTTAATAGTGCTGTTCACTCTTTCCACCTTGCACTCGCCTGTGGACGGTATGGAGTGTGCAGCTTGCTATCAATTCCCATCAACTTACACATTCCTTGAAAGACATCACCTGTAAAATGGGTACCCCTATCACTTTAAATTATTCTAGGGATACCATATCTACATACAAATTCCTGCACAATTTTCTTAGCAGTAAACATAGCGGTGTTTGTGGCCGCCGGAAATGCTTCGACCCAATTTGAGAATACATCTATACAAACAAGTACATATTTCAAATTTCGACAAGGAGGTAATTGAATAAAGTCAATCTGTATTACCTGAAAAGGGCCGCCTGTAGGTGGGATATGAGATGGTTCTGTTGGTATTGCCTTTCCGATATTCTTTCTCAAGCAGGTAAGGCATGACATTGCTCTCTTACTCGCATGAGATGAAAATCCTGGGGCGCACCAATATGCTCTTACCAACTTGCACATTCCCTCCTTGCCCAGATGAGTCAGCCCGTGTGCTGCCTCAGCTAAACATGGAAGGTATGCTCTGGGGGCCACTGGTTTACCTTGTCCATCCGTCCAGAGTCCTGAGGACTCCTGGCCATATCCCTTTGCCTTCCAGACTGCCTTTTCCTGTGTGGAACACAAATTTTGCATTTCACACAACTTCTGTGTGTTGATGGTATTAAATACCATCAATTGTGTGGTGTCTGTTTGTCTGGGGGTACCAGCTGCTAACTTAGCTGCTTCGTCTGCTCGGCTGTTACCAAGTGATACTGGGTCCTGGCTATATGTGTGTGCTTTACACTTGATAACAGCCACTCTGTCGGGTTCCTGTATCGCTGTTAGAAGCCTTTTGATGTGAGCTGCATGCGCTACCGGTGTACCAGCTGCTGTCATGAAATTTCTGAGGCGCCATAGGGCTCCGAAATCATGGACTACCCCGAAGGCGTATCTAGAATCGGTGTAGATATTGGCTGACTTGCCCTTAGCCAATTCACATGCTCTGGTTAGTGCGACCAGTTCAGCAACCTGGGCTGAGTGAGGTGGGCCTAGCGGTTCTGCTTCTATGGTGCCTTGGTCATCTACGACTGCGTATCCAGTACACAAGTCTCCCGAATCTGACTGTCTGTGACAACTACCGTCCGTGTAGAAGGTAAGATCTACATCTTCCAGTGGGTTGTCACTGATGTCAGGCCTTGCGGTAAAATTTTGGGTCAAATATTCCATACAATCATGTGTGTCCTCCTTTGTATTAAATCCTCCTTCCCCACCACTCTCATCCTCCACCCTTTGTGCCTGTCCAGGCACACCTGGGAGATATGTTGCAGGATTTAATGCACTGCATCTCCTTATGGTGATGTTTACGGGGGCCATTAGTGCCAATTCCCATCTTGTAAACCGCGCTGATGAGACGTGCCTGGTTTGGGCAGAATTTAACAAGGCTGACACTGCATGTGGTGTATGTATTGTGAGGTTGTGACCTAGCACTACATCTTCGCTTTTCGTTACTAGCAATGCTATCACAGCAACGCTTCGCAAGCATGTGGGGAGGGATCGCGCTACCGTATCTAGCTGAGCGCTGTAGTATGCTACCGGCCTGCTGGCATCACCGTGTTTTTGGGTTAAGACGCCTGCCGCGCAACCAGCACTTTCTGTTCCGTACAGCTCAAAGGGTTTCCCATAGTCTGGCATACCTAATGCTGGTGCCTGCGTTAGGCACTGTTTAAGTCTCTCAAATGCCATTTCGGACTCGTCTGTATGCGAAATCCGATCAGGTTTGTTTGAGGAGACCATCTCCTGCAAAGGTAACACCAGAATGGAAAATCCTGGGATCCAGTTATGGCAATACCCACACATTCCTAAAAACGTTCTGATCTGTTGCTGGGTTTGAGGCAGAGTCATGTCTCTAATTGCTTGAATTCTATCAGCGGTCAGGTGTCTCAGTCCTTGTGTTAGACAGTGTCCCAAATATTTTACTTTAGTTTGGCATAATTGTAACTTGTCTTTGGAAACCTTGTGTCCTGTGTCTGAAAGATGAAACAGGAGCTGTTTCGTATCCTTCAGGGATGCTTCTAATGAATCTGAACATAGTAGTAAATCATCCACGTACTGTATCAATACTGATCCACTCTCTGGTTGGAAAGACTGTAAACAATCATGCAAAGCCTGGGAAAATATACTTGGACTGTCTATGAAACCTTGTGGTAATCGAGTCCATGTGTATTGGACTCCTCTGTATGTAAATGCAAACAAATATTGACTGTCAGGATGTAGGGGTACCGAAAAGAAAGCGGAGCAGAGGTCAATAACAGTGAAAAATTTCGCAGTGGGAGGGATCTGCATAAGGATGACAGCTGGATTTGGCACTACGGGGAACTGACTCAACTATTTTGTTAATCCCCCTTAGATCCTGCACTAGCCTGTAACCCCTCCCCCCACTCTTTTTCACAGGGAAGATGGGACTATTGGCAGTGCTGGATGTTCTTACCAGAATGCCCTGTTGTAGCAAGCGCTCTATTACTGGGTAAACTCCTAACTCCACCTCTGGCTTCAGAGGGTACTGTGGGATTTTTGGAGCTATCCTACCGTCTTTTACTTGTACAACTACTGGAGCTACGTTTGCCATTAATCCAGTGTCCTGTCCATCTTTAGTCCAAAGTGACTCTGGTATCTGGGATGTCATTTCTTCTACCTGGGATGGAGTCCTATTTGTCATAATGGTATGTGACATTAATTTTGATGGGGAGTCTAACATGTCTCGCACTTCCTGAGCGTGATTCTCAGGTATGTCCAAGAATACACCTTCAGGAGTACAATAAATGACGCACCCCATCTTACACAATAAGTCTCTTCCCAGGAGATTAGTCGGTGCCGATGCAGCCAGCAAAAAGGAATGCTTGGTATGTAACGGCCCTATTGTAATCTCTGCTGGTTTGCTAACAGGGTAATGCTGGACTACTCCCGTTACTCCCATGGCTGGAATTGTCTTACCAGTGGTTCTCATGCCCACTGTCGAATTTATCACTGATTTGGCCGCCCCCGTATCTACAAGAAAGTTTAATGATTTACCAGCTACATTAATTGCAATTTCGGGTTCACTTCCAAGACTTGCAATCAATTTTACTGGCTGCAGATTACAGGTATGGCCACACCCCTATTGGGTATGGTGACCTCCCTGAATCCCGCTGGCAGCAACTACTTGTGAAGGGGTTAAATGGGAACTACCAGAGGCTTGCCAGTCTCTGTTCGGGGGGTATCTTTTTGTTTCCCCTGCATGTGGCTCATAACTCCGTTTCTGTGGACCCTGCTCCCAATGTCGTGTGTCGTGTTGTTGTCTAGGGGTTTGATAAGACTTTTGTATGTTTCTCGATTTACAGTCTCGTGCAATGTGTCCCTGTCTATGACAAGAAAAACAAGTTACCACATTTGACTTACCCACAGGGTTTGGTGATTTATACAAAGGCTGCCTTGTGGTCAGGGCCTGTATACTTACGGCCATTAATTTATCACCTTGTAATTCCCTGTGTCTGGTGATATTCCGATCGTGATCAATAGCTGCCTCTCTCAAAGTAGCCACCGACAGACCTCGCCAACATGGTTGCGTGGTCTGTACCCTTGTCTTTAATGCTTCTTTTAAACCATCCATTAGTACAGATACTGCTACTTCTCGATGGTTTATGTTTGTTTTAATGTCCTCTATGCCTGTGTATTTAGCCATATCTAGTAATGCCCTGTGAAAATACTCTGCAGCTGTTTCTGACTCTTTTTGTTTAATGGAGAATATCTTGTTCCATTTAACTACAGCTGGGAAATACTCCTTTAACTGTAAACTTATCCTTTTTACATTATCTTTGTTGTACACATCTGTAAGAGGTACATCCTGATCCAATCCACAGTCAGCTAAAAATTGAGCTGAGTCGACATTGGAGGGTAAACATGCACTCAGCAATACCTGCCAGTCTTTGTTATTGGGCTCTAAAGTGTTCCCTAGGTCTCTGATGTATTTCTGGCTAGCAACTAAGTCTTTCCTAGGGTCAGGGAATTCAGACACTATGGTTCTTAATTCCATTCGGGAAAATGGGCTATACATGGCAATGTTCCTAATGGGAGTGATTCCTGTGGTGTCTGTTTTCCCATTTGGAACAGCTATCACCCTAACAGGATTAAGTCTAGCAACATCATTCTGTGTAGATTCTACAGCCTGTGGTGAAATGGTTTCAGCATAGTGTATGGTGCCGTACTTACCCGTAGATACGACCTCACCTGTCCCTCCGCTAGGGGCCATTGTTACTGATCTTAAGGGTTGGGCCGTGCCTACTGTAGTTTCTGATATGGTGGCTGCTAGAGAGAGCGCCGATATTGTTGCCGATTCGTCCTCTTGATCACACTCCTGGGGAAAGTTCAAAACAGGGTACAACTTGCACGGGTTAATACTTGCATTGGTTAACTTATTAACATTTACACAGTTGCTAAGTGTTTGTTTGTTACACCCTAGTGCGTCATTCTCCGCAACCAATTTCTCTCCCGTTATGTAAGGTGGCGGTGGTGCCGTGGCTATCAGTTTCCTGATAGGGTTAGATCCCGCCGCCTGAGCCAATCCTCTCTGTATTTCACCCTCCTGTTGCCATAACTGCAAATAATCATAATGTTTGATCCGTCTCTTTGTTGATTTAATGAGACATATCCTCCTCCTTAGATTTTGTAACACTTCTGGGCTAAAGCTGCCTACTCTTGTGAATTTCTCCCCGTCATGTACAGTCATTCTCTCCCATTCATCACATAAAACTTCTGTGTGTGACCCGTATTTTTCACACATTACGTACCTTGCCGACCCGACTGGTCGGTTTACTGAATCAACCCGAACCGAGGTTGATCGCCCCCTACCTGAACAATTGGCCCCCATAGTTTGAAGGTGTTGCTTTCTTCAGCCAACCCTTGCAAAAACCAAAATGTTCACGATAGACTGACGGTGGCGGTTTACCGAGCACCCCACTCACTCACCCACGCCGAGCAATACGACCTACACACTGTCCTAGTGCTGGCGTACTCGACCCAGGGCCCCTATGGACTTTTATTTACTGGAACATGTGAGTGTGTTCCGCAGAGCATTGACCCTTTCCAGTAACTATTGGTTGTTGGATAGTTCCCAAGTGACTGGCGAACCTCCCTTAAAATAAAAAAAATTACACAAATCACGTTAGAATGTACAAATAGTGTTTATGACCCGTTTTGTACACAAATGGCACTGGTCAGACTAACTAATGCACACAATTACGTGCGGTACAATCGTTCTGCACATAAGCAACTAATCTTATGTACGGAGCGACCAGCGGAATCGAAAATTACGGCTGCGAATTCCTTCAGCATGAGCTTTATGGCCTATATGGGTTCCGCACCAACCCTTCCTGGTGTTGTGCTACTTGTCTCTATAGCGGACTTCTTTGTCTGCTGTACCTGGACCTACTGGTCTGTTCTGGACCTCCTGGTCTGTACTACAGTATGACCTCCTGGTCTGCTATACTCTAATGCTCAGATTTATGTTTAACAAGGGATGCCTCCCTAGCCACCATGTACGTCACTTACATGCATGTACCTCACGAGAACTCGACTTCTTGTGGTTCAACCTCAAAAATTGTATAATTGCAAACACTCACTCACCACATGTACACTTTTGTTTCTATTTCTATTTCTGCGCAGAAATTTCTTTCCTTTAGACCAGATGAGTTGTAAATTTGGAGAAGGATCTGTTAGTCTAAATTTCGGACACTAAAATAGACTTGCGCTATTTATCGCGTTGCCACCTTTTCGCCTGTTAAAAATAACGCTAGCGTGTGATTTGAGTTACGTGGGCGTACCCGGACGCTCCGTTGCGTAATGTACGCTGCGTGCGTACGCGAGTCTCAGTCTTTTGTTAGAGACACGTGCACGCAAAGCAGATATCCACCGTAACACAATTAACACATTTATCAATGTAGATGATCCTCGATCATCTACTGAGCACCACACCAATCTCTCCTTGTATCTTTAGGTAGAGCTGTGTGCGAGCTTTGCACTTTATCCCTTAATGTATTACTTTTACACTTTAACTATGAAATAGCGACAAATCTCTCTTAGCACGTTTATCAATTATAAAATGGCAAACAGGAGAGTGATATATGAAAATGCACGAATAAAAGAAATGCAGATATGCGTGTGTGCGTACGCAAGACAGAAATAAACAGTTTTAAAAGACACTAGCGTGTTGTTCTTACCTCCGGTTCCGGATTCCCTCAGCACCCTTTACTAAGCGAAGCAGACGCTTATCCAGACTGCACTACGAGGAATATGATCTCCCGCCCTTTGCTGATGGATAATGTCTGCTGAAATTACCTAGTGCACAGTGACGTGCGGTGAGGTCACTGGTTGGGGAGGCACTGGCAGCTAAGAAGCCCCCCCCCCCCACCTGAAAAAAAAAAAAAAAAAACTGTGTGGTCCCCCGACACACCAGTAAAACCAGCACCAGGCAGAACCAGCCAGGGGGAGTAATGCCATAGCAGGGGAGACACTCAGTGTGGGGTCCCCCTGCCATAACATTAATCTGCCCCCCAGCCAGTCAGCCCGGGGTTGGAATTACTCGGAAAGTGGGAACCCCAAAAAATAAAAATGGGGTCCCCCCTCCCGAGCAACAACCAGCACTGGGCTGATAGCCCAGTGCTATGCCCCGCACCCCTGGTGGCGGTGGGTGCGGGGTTCATTGTGTTAATATTGTTCTTTACAGGTGGCCTACAGGTCCCAGCAAGCCTGCCCCAGCAAGCTGGCACTTGGAGAACCACAAGTGCCAGCATGCCTGGACACAAAGGGCCTGCTGGCACCTGTAGTCCACCTGCAAAGAATAGTAATATTGTTCTTTACAGGTAGCCTACAGGTCCCAGCAAGCCTGCCCCAGCATGCTGGCACTTGGAGAACCACAAGTGCCAGCATGCCTGGACATAAAGTGCCCGCTGGCACCTGTAGTCCACCTGTAAAGAAAATATTAAAATAAAAACACCACACTGTCTTAAAAATAAACTTTATTAAACTGGGTCTTCACCTGGGGGCGGCGGCCTTTAAGCTCTTTTGCGTGGCCGCCGCCTTTCCAGGGCTTCCGGCGTCTTCACCTGGGGGGGCGCCACCCCCCCAGGGCTTCCAGCGTCTTCACCTGGTGGGCGGCGGCTGCTAAGCTCTTTTGCATAGCCGCCGCCCAGCCAGGACTTCCAGCCGTCTTCATTCTTCAGGAGCTCTTCACAGCTCCTCCTCCGCCGTCGGACTGACTCTCCTCCGCCTCGCGCTGACTTATATAAGTCAGCCGGCGGGGGCGGGGAGATGACGCGGCGAGCCGTGATTGGCTCGCGGCGGCCATCTTGAATTTCAAAAATGACGCTGAGGCGCCATTTTTGAAACTGGAACCGCTCCGCTGCCAAACTCTGCATAATAAAGGTATTTCCGCCGCCACACCACCGCCGCAACCCGCTCCGCCGACGCCCGCTCCACCGCCGCATCCCGCCGCCCGCACCATCGCCGCATCCCGCCGCCCGCACCTCCTCCCCCGCGTCGCACACACAGTGATTGACAGCGGATCCAGTGACGGATCCGCTGGCCAATCACTGTGGCCTCACTGACAGGGACGTGCTTTCATAGGTTGAAAGCACGTCCCTGTATGAAAGCGGCACCACTAATGGTGCCGCTTTCCCATACATTTTCAATGGGCTTTTACAGCCCATGGATAGTCACCGCCCGTACCCGCCCCCCGCTCCCCATACTTTCCCCTGTGACAACGGGAGGCACCACGATCGGTGCCTCCCAAACACATACAGAGTGGAGCAACGTAAAGAATAATATAAAGAAGATACATATGACACAGAATATGTGTCATATGCATCTTCTTTGTATTATCTTAATCATTATGACAGGGGAGGCACTGCCTCCCCTGCCTCCCCTGACTGCACGTCCCTGCTAGTGCAGATATGTGAAGGACGGACGAGCCGCCAATTGATAAAGCTAAATATTTATCTTATTTAAAACCCTTTAAGAGGTCTAAGAACACTGTACGCTATTGACGTATGGAGTACCGTAAGGGTACGCACGTTGCGCAACAATCGCTTAGCCGTAGTCGAGACGCTCAAGCGTCACGTTCGCTCACGGCCAAGAGATCACAGGCAGGCAGGCTACTGGCTGCCGACTAACGTAATGTTTCGCAATAGCGTAGCGGACGCTCGGGACCACGAGGAGATCACCAGCGGCGCTAACGCTCACAATGTTAAACCTTTATATCTAAACCATAAACAATGTAATATGCAGTGAAACCTTTATGTAGTGATAGAGTGTAGATGCAACACAGTGTAACCTTATTAACTTAAAAGCTGTTCGAGCGTACTCGACGCTCTGAGAATACTTAACACTATAAGAAATACACAAATACCGGGCTTAGGGTCTAACGCCTTATATGAATGTTATACTTGGAAAAGAATAATACAATACAAGTCATACACTACAATATAACATAGACTAACTAACCAGATAACTACACAGGAAATACAATACAATACAATTACGTTTAAGGGAAAATGAGAGAGAAAGAGGAAGAGAGAGAGAAAGAGAGATAGAGAGTGAGAGATTTGGCTCACAATAACAATAAAGACAATATGATTGCGGAGAAAACTTACGCACAAGGGGAACGATCGCATGCGCCTTTCTGAATATCCAGCTCCCGATTATCAGCGATGAGAACCGTTGAAGAGAGTGAGCTGGATATGATCGGCTTGTCTATTTATGCCCTACACACAATACAATTCAATGGTCCCTACAATCTCATTGTTCATTGGACACAGGAATTCGTCTTCGCATTATAACAAAAGGTCATAGGTTGATTCATACAGGTGGGCTGAGACCATTTCCAACTGCTCAGGTGGGTGGGAAACTAGGTTTCCCGCCGCATGGATAAGTAAGTGCAAATAATAGTAAAAGTACATAAACTTCTTATGTCCATAACTATTCGCACGAGCGATTAATCAGCTTCAAACCAACACCGGAATATTGCTAATTAAATACTCTTCCGATGGATACTAAACACCACTGTATGACCCATGTCTGACCCTTCGTATCAAACAAAGAGGGATCTCTTTGTCCATGAACATGCTATATTAACTAAACTTTCAGAATCTATCAAGGGGACCATGATCTACAAAATACATTATATGGTGAAAATATATATCGATTGAGTCGCCCGCTAGACGCCTACAAACTCTACCGTAAATCCGCATATCGTGCGCCTGCGGGTGCACGCGACTGCGAGTATGCGCACGCACGGGAAAGCTCTTACACGCGCAGCGGGAGTTCGCATGAGGTGCAAATATGGCAGTGTGCATCGTGATATTTTTCTGACTTTGACAGGTAAATTACAGAAGGGCCAGCAGTCTGATGGGCAGGTACAGCTGTTCGACCGGCAGGCTTTCTCAAATTCAGGGTCACGATGTCATGATGTCCCGTTGTGCAGCTGCATACTGGATGAGTTGCTTGAAGGTGGGGTGTCATGCACACAGCCATACTATTTTTCCCATGTGCAAATGTGCCCATAGTGCACTCACGGAATGAATGCTGGGATTGTTAGGCCCAGTAAGTCCCTGGTGAAAAACTTTCACCTTCTTTTAATGATAATGACTATCCCCTTAGTGACTTGAGACTGAAGAGTACCGAAGTTCTTTTAGTACCTATGGCAGGTGTTTTACCTAAGTATATAGCTGCTTACCTTGTGGTGGGACTCCTTCCTGGGAGAATCTGTAGAGGAGAACCCAGGGGCAAATGCGGGGGACATGGTGCAGTGAATCACATCAAGAATGCGGTCCTGCCCCTGCTGCAAAATACAGAGATTCATAAGTGGTTGGATGCAGGGGGGCTGTCAGGCAGAGCCGGCCCTAACCATTATGATGCCCTAGGCAAGATTTTGGCTGGTGCCCCCTAGCACCACCGTTGGTTCCGCCTCTGACCCTGCACCCCTTTCCCAGCACCATCACCCCCCCACCCACAGCAGTCCTTTTTTTTTTTTTCCTACCCCCTGTCATTTAAATAAGAACAGTGCGCACATTCGGCGCACAGCCCAAAAAGGTATGTGTTTTTGCTGGCAAGGGGCATGGCCACACAATAGTAACCCCAATTCAACTTATGCCTCACCGTAGTGCAACTTTATTCGCAATTTATAATGCGATAGTGTCCCTTATTCACATTACATCACACAGTAGTCCCACTTTACCTTATATACGTTACTCCTCACAGTAGTGCCCCTTTTTCACATTACATCACACTGAATTGCTCCTTATTCACATTACACCACACCATATTGCTCTTTATTCACTTTAGACCACACAGTAGTGACCTTTACATTACGCCACACAGTAGAGCACGTTATACACATAATGCCACACATTGGTAATGCATTTATACACATAATACCACACAGTAATGCCCCTTACACATATGACACACATTACTAATGTCCTTATAAACATAATGCGCCTCACACACCTTACCAACCCTTATTAATGCCTTTATACACATAATTTCCCTTACACATATGCCGCACATTGATAATGTCCCTTACACATATGTCACACATTATTAGTGCCCTTATACACATAATGACACACATAGTGCCCCTTACACATATGTAACACATTATTAATACCCTTATACACATAATGACACATATAGTTCCTGGCGTGAGTCAACTGGCAGCTCTGCTAACGTCGGGTGCCTATTTTTTATGAAAATGCATCTTAATTGCATTGGTATGTGGCTAGGATGCACAAGCAGCTTCTGCTGATTAAAATTATATGCAGCATGCCTATATACTGTGTGCGACTGTGGCTGTATCTGCATACGAAATGCTACACACAGAATATAGGCATGCTGCATATCATTTTAATCAGCTGAAGCTGCTTGTGCCCCTAGGCATACCAGATGCCCTAGGCAATTGCCTAGTTTGCCTATGCCTAGGGCCGGCTCTGCTGTCAGAAATCGGCGTTCAGCTGTGTCTCACTTGCCAGCTCGCTGGTGTGCAGGCCTCCGGAGGTCATGGCCCCAGTTGCAGCTGCATGGATGAAATGACTGAGAGCGTCATCTCCCGTGTCGCTGAGTACCCCTGAGTCTGGTCCTGTGTGTGTATTCTGCTGTGTGCCGGCATCTGGCCTGTATGGACGCTGCCATGACACCTGCACTCAGAAAAGGGGTGTGGCCTCACATGTGATGGGCGTGGCCTCACCTGAGTGGGAGTGGCCTCACCAAACGGGGCATTTTCTTGCCTTTTGGGGGATTGCCCAGCGCTCCCCGAGCAGCTGGGCAGCCCCCGCTCCCCTCCTAGCACTGAATGCATGCCGTGCTCGTGCGCACAGCGTGTTTTTGGTGATCACCGGCTGCTCTGCAGAGCAGAACAGCGGGTGACCAAAGGCTCTCCCAACTGCCCCCCCCACCCGCGGGACACTGATGCCCGTGGGTGGGACAGCGGGACAGGGTCCGAATAGCGGTACTGTCCCGCTAAAAGCGGGACAGTTGGGAGGTATAGGTTACCTTCACTGTTCCAATCATCACCCTACAGCTCTCCTGTTCACTCCGGACTTTAGCCACAGCCAGCTACAAGCTCATCCGCAGTAAGAGGCTCTCCTCAGGTGTTCATTTCATTACCTTACCTGTGCACTTCGTTATCAGCATATCATTTGTGCATCTCAGCAGTTATACCAACTTAATGCATTAAGACTGTCTCCTGCTTGGGCCTAGTGCGGCCATAAGGACTTGTGCTATATAGTGACTGTGTGTTTGTAAATAATACCGGAGTTCTGCTTTTCAAATCCATTTCAAATCCATTTATATCCAGTTGTCAGTTCATCTCATCTTGTGTTATACAGAGACTGTGTGCTTTCAAGTATCTGTTTATTTCATCTGCATTCAGTATCAAGTTATTTCATATTTTGTTGCAAGACACTTTCAGTTGCTTTTGGATTCAGTTATCAATCATTGTTTGCTACATTGCCGGTCTTCAGTTATTATTCATTGTTATACCATCTGCTCTGTGACCTCTGTGCTAATAAACATCAGCGCATATGCGCAGGACTTTAATATTGCCTCCACGCTTTGTACATCGCACCAACACTGACCCACTAGTGCCCCCGCCGGGGACAGACAAAACCAGAGACCTGACAGTTTGTCCGAGGCCCATGGACCCGGATGGTGGTCAGAGTGTGGGGTCAGGGGCACTCCAAGGTTTAGTGTCACGACTGGATGGTCAAGAGGCTGCGCAGCAGCATATTATACAATTCTTGCAAAAAATGTCTTCTCGTTTAGATACTCTGCAACAATCATTTCCAACTTCAGTTCCTCCAGTGTCATCTTCAGTTTCTTCTCCAGTTCCTAATTCCTCAGTTTCTAGCTCTCCAGTTGCTTCTGGAGAGCTAGAAACTGATGTCTCGCATTCATCTTCCTACACCAAGTAAATTTGATGGTAATCCTAACATGTGTCGTGGATTTCTGAATCAATGCGAAGTCCACTTTGAATTGCTGCCACAGAACTTTCCAACACCCAGAGCAAAGGTTGCATATATTGTTTCCCTTTTGTCTGGCTCTGCTCTGAACTGGGTCTCTCCGCTGTGGGAGCGAGCAGACGCATTGCTGAATAACTATACAGAGTTTGTTGCCGCATTCCGACGCATCTTTGACGAACCTGGGCGTACGACCTCTGCTTCTTCAGACCTCCTTCAGATCCGCCAGGGAACACGTACTGTGGGTCAGTACGTTATCCAGTTTCAGACATTGGCATCAGAAGTGAAGTGGAACAACCAGGCATTGGTTGCCGCCTTCTGTCATGGTCTTTCTGACCGCATAAAGGATGAGTTGACTACCCGAGACTTACCAGAGCAACTGGAAGCCCTAATTTCCCTATGTGTCAAGTTGGATTTACGTTTACGCTACCGAGCCTGTAAACCCTCCCGAGGTGATCTTCACAAGCACTGAGTTATGCCTCCTGTACAGTCTCTACCTATTACTGCTGATGAACCCATGCAGGTAAACAAGTTTCGTTTAACACCTGAGGAGCGGTCCAGAAGGTTAAGGGAAAGACTGTGTCTCTATTGTGCTGCTGCTGGTCATCTGATTGGTTCCTGCCCTGCTCGGTCGGGAAACACCAGGTCCTAACTTGTAAAGGAGGAGTCAAGTTATGGACCTTAAATAAAGCTCCTTCATCTCAAGATCGTATGTTGCCCGTCACTTTGGAAATTCAAAATGGACTCCAGTCTTTGTCTGCTTTAGTGGATTGTGGTGCTGCTGGGAATTTTATCACACAAGCTGCAGTGGATAGACTTCATCTCCCAGTGTTAAAGCTGTATTGTCCAGTTTATCTCACTGCCGTGGACGGAAGCCGTATTGCTGAAGCAAACCAAGCCGGTAGTTCTCGGAGTAGGCTTGCTGCATTCCGAGCTCATCGAATTCCTGGTCATACCAAAAGCTACCTATGAGATTGTACTGGGTATGCCCTGGCTCCAATTGCACAATCCACAATTTGACTGGTCTACATTACAGTTAACGGCATGGAGTTCCTCCTATCTTTATTCATGTCTAGCTCAAGTATTTCCAATAAAATCTGCAAGTGTAAAACCTCAGTCTGGCCTTCCAGAGGCCTATCAGGAATTCACTGACGTCTTCAGTGAGAAAGCTGCTGATATCTTGCCTCCCCATCGAGAATGGGATTGTCCCATCGATTTGGTTCCAGGGAGCAAGCCACCTAGAGGGTGCACATACCCTCTTTCAGTTCCAGAGACCCAAGCAATGAGTGAATATATAAAGGAGAATTTACAGAAGAGGTTTATCCTTCCATCCTCTTCCCCGGCCGGTGCGGAATTCTTCTTCCTTAAGAAAGATGGAGGATTACGCCCCTGTATCGATTATCGGGGTTTAAATTACATCACGATTAAAAATAGCTACCCGTTACCCCTTATTACAGAGTTGTTTGACAGAGTCAGAGGTGCCTCCATCTTCACGAAACTGGGTCTTCGCGGGGCTTATAATCTCATCTGAAGTGATCTGAAGTGGTGATGAGTGGAAAACCGCCTTCAATACTCGTGATGGCCACTACGAATATCTAGTGATGCCCTTCGGTTTGAGTAATGCCCCGGCTGTGTTCCAAAACTTTGTCAACGAAGTGTTCAGAGATCTCCTGTATAAATGTGTGGTAGTTTACCTCGATGACATCTTGATATTTTCCTGTGATTTAGTTTCTCATCACCAACAGGTAAAAGAGGATCTTCGACGTCTTCGACAGAATCATCTGTATGCCAAATTATCTAAACGCACATTTGAAACTCCTTCAATACCTTTTCTGGGATACATAATTTCCGGGACAGACCTTCAAATGGACCCAGCTAAATTAGAAGCTATAGAGAACTGGTCTCTTCCAACAACACTCAAGTCAGTTCAACGTTTTCTTGGCTTCACTAATTACTACAGAAAGTTTATTAAAGGCTTTTCCACATTAATAGCTCCAATTACCTGCCTTACTCGGAAAGGGGGAAATCCTTCCCAATGGTCTGACGAAGCACTGTCTGCTATTCATAAAATTAAACAGGCTTTTATTTCTGCTCCTGTGTTACAACAGCCAGATGTCAACAAGGCATTCATTTTGGAAGTTGACGCCTCAGCGGTTGGTGTGGGCGCAGTCCTGTCCCAGGTGGGCGTTGATGGTAAGACTCACCCTTGTGGGTTTTTCTCTCGTAGATTCTTGCCCGCTGAAATGAACTACACCATCGGTGACCAGGAGCTGTTAGCAATCAAAATGGCCCTTGAAGAATGGAGGTATCTGCTGGAGGGTGCGAGATTCCCTATTACCATCTACACGGATCACAAGAACCTCATCTACTTAAAGGCAGTGCAGTGTCTGAATCCCCGGCAAGCAAGGTGGGCCCTATTCTTCTCTCGTTTTGACTTTAAGTTAATGTTTAAACCTAGCTCACAAAATGTTAAGGCAGATGCATTGTCTCGCTCTATGAGCTCAAGTGAGGAATCGTCAGAACAAACTGCTCGACCAGTACTAAATCCTGTGGTATTTGCAGCTACGGGGGTATTTCAAGTTCCACCTCCAGGCAAGATGTTTGTTTCTCCTGAGCTTCGTCCAAACCTTCTGTCCTGGGCTTATACGTCCAAATTTACCGGTCACCCTGGAGTCTTAAAGACCTTCAAGTTCCTATCTCAAACTTATTGGTGGCCTCATATGAAAGTAGATATCCAAGAATTTATAGCTTCATGTCCCAAATGTGCTCAGCATAAAGTTCCTCGTCAGGCTCACATGGGCCAATTGCTACCAAATTCCATTCCCAGGTGTCCCTGGTCTCATTTATCTTCCTCCCTCCAAAGGGTATGATACCATCTGGGTAGTGGTCGATTGGTTTTCAAAAATGGTACATTTCGTTCCACTCATGGGGTTGCCCTCTGCTCCAAAGCTGGCAAAGTTATTTCTTCATGAAATCTTTAGGTTACATGGACTTCCAACAGAAATAATATCTGATCGAGGTGTACAGTTTGTGGCAAAGTTTTGGAGGGCTCTGTGTTCTGCGCTGCAAGTTAAACTTAAATTCTCCACGGCCTATCACCAACAAACAAATGGGCAGACAGAGAGGGTAAATCAAGAGCTTGAGACCTATTTGAGACTGTATATTTCTTCTTCACAGGATGACTGGGTAGATTTATTGCCTTGGGCGGAGTTTGCTCATAATTTCCGTTATCATACTTCTACAGATACTACTCCTTTTTTCGCACTTTATGGTCAGCATCCTAGAGTGCCAGATTTCCAAGATTTACCCATCATAGATGTGCCTGCGGCTGCTTCTGCTCTTCAACAGTTTTCTCAGATTTGGAAGAAGATTCATTTATCTCTTAAAAAAGTTTCTCAACAGTATAAAATGTTTGCTGATCGAAAGAGACGAGCAGTCCCTAGTTTAAAGCCGGGCGACAAAGTCTGGTTATCTACTCAAAATCTCTGTCTCAGAGTTCCTTCAATGAAATTTGCTCCACGGTTTATTGGGCCATTTCCAATAGAAAGTATTATTAATCCGGTGGCTTATAAGATAAAACTGCCTTCTTATTTGAAAGTTCCCAACTCATTCCATATTTCACTCCTCAGACCATTAATTCTCAATCGTTTCCAGAGAACTCTTCCAGCAGCTCCATAGGTACAAACTCATCAGGGTGTGGAATACGAGGTGGAAAAGATCTTGGACTCTCGACATCGCTTTGGTCATTTGCAATATCTGATTGACTGGTCTGGATATGGTCCTAAAGAGAGGAGTTGGGTCAACGCCACGGATGTGCACGCTCCACGGTTGGTACAAGCCTTCCATAGACTCTTCCCTGCCAAGCCTCGTGGGTGTTCGGTGCCCACCCATAAAGGAGGGGGTACTGTCAGGAATCGGCGTTCAGCTGCATCTCACTTACCAGCGCGCTGGTGTGCAGGCCTCCGGAGGTCATGGCCCCAGTTGCGGCTGCATGGATGCGCTGACCGCGAGCGTCATCTCCCGTGTCACTGAGTACCCCTGAGTCTGGTCCTGTGTGTGTATTCTGCTGTGTGCTGGCATCCGGCCTGTATGGACGCTGCCATGACACCTGCACTCAGCTGATCCAGGCATCCAATCCAGCGCTGTGCTTCCAGCCAGAGTTCAGTGACCAATCACCGCAGAGCAAGGGGTATAAGTTCCAGTCCGTGGCTCACTCACATTCCCTCGGACAACGAGTCACATACGGTGTGCCTAGTTCTCCTAGTTCCTGTTTCCAGCGATCCTCCGTGGTTACCTTCACTATTACATTCATCACCCTACAGCTTTCCTGTTCACTCCGGACTTCAGCCACAGCCAGCTACAAGCTCATCAGCAGTAAGACTCTCCTCAGGTGTTCATTTCATTACCTTACCTGTGCACTTCATTATCAGAATATCATCTGTGCATCTCAGCAGTTATACCAACTTAATGCATTGAGACTGTCTCCTGCTTGGGCCTAGTGCGGCCATAAGGACTTGTGCTATATAGTGACTGTGTGTTTGTAAATAATACCGGAGTTCTGCTTTTCAAATCCATTTATATCCAGTTGTCAGTTCATCTCATCTTGTGTTATACAGAGACTGTGTGCTTTCAAGTATTACCGGAGTTCTGTTTATTTCATCTGCATTCAGTATCAAGTTATTTCATATTTTGTTGCAAGACACTTTCAGTTGCTTTTGGATTCAGTTATCAATCATTGTTTGCTACATTGCCGGTCTTCAGTTATTATTCATTGTTATACCATCTGCTCTGTGACCTCTGTGCTAATAAACATCAGCGCATATGCGCAGGACTTTTATATTGCCTCCACGCTTTGTACATCGCACCAACACTGACCCACTAGTGCCACCGCCGGGGACAGACAAAACCAGAGACCTGAGAGGGGCTATGTACTCAGAGGATATCTAGGAGAGCTCTCTGAAATTATAAAGTTTTGAGAAAATAAAGTCCATTTTTTCACATTCCGTTATCGGTGTTATATAGCAATTTCACTGAGACAACTTTCGTGAAAATCGATGTTCTGGGGAAAACGTCTGTGCTCTACAATGTGATCCACAGCCTTTATTTTACAAATACGAAACACTTCTTCATAGCTTTTAAGTAGTGTGTGCATGCGCTGAGCTGTGCATGTGGATTTCTGAATTATAAATATCGACTGAGAGAAGCCAGAGACTGGAGAAGAATGAATGGAGATTTGTTTAACCCTCACCTCCCTACAGCTGGCATCACTCTTTGAATTACAGGTACACTAGTGTTGGGTGTTAAATCATCTCTACCAACTAACCTTTTGGACTGGCAAACAGAAGGGTGGTGTAGGAGTGCAGGTGGAAGCAGGAAGAGATCATTCTGTGATGCTTTTTCTCTACCTAGAAGTTGACATAACGCCATTGTTAGAGGTAAGTAAACAAACTCGTACACCTGCAGCAAATCCTGCTATTTTTGGGCTGTATGCATCCTGAGGTGTATCCAACAGAAATACACAAGTATGGTTTTATATGTGACTCTTTTTCCTACGTATGTACGGAGCGGTAAAACTTGTCCACTTCTAAATGAACCTTGTTCTGGAAAAGTGTGCAAGTCACACTGCCTAGCAAAATAACATGTGCACAAATGGCGGAGAAGTGTTACAAATTTTCATGCATCTGCAATTATTCATATTTTTGTGTTTTCTAGGGTTACTTTCGGGTGCTGGTAAACCCCCTTCTGTTTGCTTATGTTCTGTAAAGTCTGAACAGCCCCATTCATGGGCATGACAGAATTGTTTTATTAGATCTTGAGCTTAAAATAATATACTATAAAATAATATTGTTTCCATTTCTTTCTTTTTTTTTTATTTACATAAGAAAAAAAATAATTTATATATAATTCCATCAGGTCACTGGGATGCACAAACAAACTTCATGGTCCATTTTCATTCCATGACATAAACTGGTTTATCTTGTACATAGTAGCACAAAACAAGATCCTGGAAACTGCCCCAGTCCCGGCTTTTTGTGTTGGTAGAAGGCAAACACTGCATTGTATCTACTGTTGGCTAATAAAATAAACGTGTGTCTCATTATAGACACGTCTATGTCTGCCTATGGGTTCCCTGACTCAGAGACACAGGTTCACAGTAAACAAGTAGAACCTGTGCAGAGATTCAACCTTCTGCCCAGGTGCATGTGTACACAATAAAGTCCATTTATATGTTTGCTGAGAGTTAGAATGATTTGTTTACAGAGGACCCTTCCTGGACTCAACCCCCTTAAAAACACAAAGGCCCTGACATTCCTTATGATATAGTACTAGAGACTGCTCTGTGTGCCAGAGCCACAACAGACCTTACTAGAATAAATAAAGGAGAATGAGTTGCGGGATTTCACAAGCTCTAGAATATTTAACAAGAGTTAAAATAAAGAAGTGTTCATTTGGTTAGACACGCGTTTCACATGGTTTTGACTGATGGGTAATATTCTATCCCTGCTCCACATGAACAAGTGCTTTGAGATTTGTGGTATAAACTGATAAACTTATGGCAGACCAAGGTTTGTACAATTTGTTACTTATTGACCAAATTGATCAGTAATTGCTCTGTACATGGCCCTGAAACTGGCTACACTGCAGCACGGCCGCCTGGACGATACTACATGTGACTGCTGGAGCGCCATGATTAGCCGTACACACGGAGCAATGCTGCCAATATGTCATTCCGATTCCAACACTCACCTAAATTGCAACATTAATAGCATTGCCTCCCTTTTTGTGTGGGCTTTGATGCTTGGGCAGTCACAACTCACAACTGTCTTTTGGGTTTCTTATACAGTTTATTGTACTACTTTCAATGCCTCTTTACTGGTTTTTGAAGCTGTATTCTATGCTTCCCATTATAATGTAATTTTAGCACGTCTGTGTGTTGTTGCAAATTATTTTAGATGGGGGGGCTCAGAGTGACTGTAGCTGGAGGGGGTTTGTAATCCACCGCTGCACAGTGACCAGTGTCGGACTGGGCCATGAAGGGCCCACCGGGGGAATGCTGTTGTAGGAGCCCAAGCTTAAGGGTGTGGCCACACTCCAGTGGGGCATGGCCAGCCACCACAGAGGTTTGTCTAACCATTACAGAGTACATGTTCTGTGCCGCTTGGTGAATATATAATTAACAATATTCTTGTGAAGTATAATGTAACACATGTATAATGCATAATTGAAGTGCACTAGGATAGAGTCTGTAACCTGATCCCTAGAAGAGGAGGAGGGCCCACAGGCAGGAGGGCCCACCGGTGGTTTCCCCTGTTCCCCTGTGGGCCAGTCCGGCCCTGGCAGTGACCCTTCCTGCAGCCGCGGTCAGAGTGGGATTGGGCAGCCAGAGGGGAAAGTTATCACTTCCGAAAGACTATCTTCTGCATAAAGACCAGTTTTTCGGAAGTGATAATTTTCTGATGGGGGCATAATGAATAATGGAAAACTGTGAGAGAATACAATGAGAATTGAAAATGACAAAATTCTCATTGCACAATTTTTTCATGAGGAATATGCCCCTTAGTGTGTTATTTTGTAAAATATTATACAGCATGTGTGACATTTAAAAAAAAGGGATAGCAGGGTGATAACTAGAGATGAGCGCCTGAAATTTTTCGGGTTTTGTGTTTTGGTTTTGGGTTCGGTTCCGCGGCCGTGTTTTGGGTTCGAACGCGTTTTGGCAAAACCTCACCGAATTTTTTTTGTCGGATTCGGGTGTGTTTTGGATTCGGGTGTTTTTTTCAAAAAACACTAAAAAACAGCTTAAATCATAGAATTTGGGGGTCATTTTGATCCCAAAGTATTATTAACCTCAAAAACCATAATTTACACTCATTTTCAGTCTATTCTGAATACCTCACACCTCACAATATTATTTTTAGTCCTAAAATTTGCACCGAGGTCGCTGTGTGAGTAAGATAAGCGACCCTAGTGGCCGACACAAACACCGGGCCCATCTAGGAGTGGCACTGCAGTGTCACGCAGGATGTCCCTTCCAAAAAACCCTCCCCAAACAGCACATGACGCAAAGAAAAAAAGAGGCGCAATGAGGTAGCTGTGTGAGTAAGATTAGCGACCCTAGTGGCCGACACAAACACCGGGCCCATCTAGGAGTGGCACTGCAGTGTCACGCAGGATGGCCCTTCCAAAAAACCCTCCCCAAACAGCACATGACGCAAAGAAAAAAAGAGGCGCAATGAGGTAGCTGACTGTGTGAGTAAGATTAGCGACCCTAGTGGCCGACACAAACACCGGGCACATCTAGGAGTGGCACTGCAGTGTCACGCAGGATGTCCCTTCCAAAAAACCCTCCCCAAACAGCACATGACGCAAAGAAAAAAAGAGGCGCAATGAGGTAGCTGTGTGAGTAAGATTAGCGACCCTAGTGGCCGACACAAACACCGGGCCCATCTAGGAGTGGCACTGCAGTGTCACGCAGGGTGTCCCTTCCAAAAAACCCACCCCAATCAGCACATGATGCAAAGAAAAAGAAAAGAAAAAAGAGGTGCAAGATGGAATTATCCTTGGGCCCTCCCACCCACCCTTATGTTGTATAAACAAAACAGGACATGCACACTTTAACCAACCCATCATTTCAGTGACAGGGTCTGCCACACGACTGTGACTGATATGACGGGTTGGTTTGGACCCCCCCCAAAAAAGAAGCAATTAATCTCTCCTTGCACAAACTGGCTCTACAGAGGCAAGATGTCCACCTCATCTTCACCCTCCGATATATCACCGTGTACATCCCCCTCCTCACAGATTATCAATTCGTCCCCACTGGAATCCACCATCTCAGCTCCCTGTGTACTTTGTGGAGGCAATTGCTGCTGGTCAATGTCTCCGCGGAGGAATTGATTATAATTCATTTTAATGAACATCATCTTCTCCACATTTTCTGGATGTAACCTCGTACGCCGATTGCTGACAAGGTGAGCGGCGGCACTAAACACTCTTTCGGAGTACACACTTGTGGGAGGGCAACTTAGGTAGAATAAAGCCAGTTTGTGCAAGGGCCTCCAAATTGCCTCTTTTTCCTGCCAGTATAAGTACGGACTGTGTGACGTGCCTACTTGGATGCGGTCACTCATATAATCCTCCACCATTCTATCAATGTTGAGAGAATCATATGCAGTGACAGTAGACGACATGTCCGTAATCGTTGTCAGGTCCTTCAGTCCGGACCAGATGTCAGCATCAGCAGTCGCTCCAGACTGCCCTGCATCACCGCCAGCGGGTGGGCTCGGAATTCTGAGCCTTTTCCTCGCACCCCCAGTTGCGGGAGAATGTGAAGGAGGAGATGTTGACAGGTCGCGTTCCGCTTGACTTGACAATTTTGTCACCAGCAGGTCTTTCAACCCCAGCAGACCTGTGTCTGCCGGAAAGAGAGATCCAAGGTAGGCTTTAAATCTAGGATCGAGCACGGTGGCCAAAATGTAGTGCTCTGATTTCAACAGATTGACCACCCGTGAATCCTTGTTAAGCGAATTAAGGGCTGCATCCACAAGTCCCACATGCCTAGCGGAATCGCTCCGTGTTAGCTCCTCCTTCAATGCCTCCAGCTTCTTCTGCAAAAGCCTGATGAGGGGAATGACCTGACTCAGGCTGGCAGTGTCTGAACTGACTTCACGTGTGGCAAGTTCAAAGGGCATCAGAACCTTGCACAACGTTGAAATCATTCTCCACTGCACTTGAGACAGGTGCATTCCACCTACTATATCGTGCTCAATTGTATAGGCTTGAATGGCCTTTTGCTGCTCCTCCAACCTCTGAAGCATATAGAGGGTTGAATTCCACCTCGTTACCACTTCTTGCTTCAGATGATGGCAGGGCAGGTTCAGTAGTTTTTGGTGGTGCTCCAGTTTTCTGTACGTGGTGCCTGTACGCCGAAAGTGTCCCGCAATTCTTCTGGCCACCGACAGCATCTCTTGCACGCCCCTGTCGTTTTTTAAAAAATTCTGCACCACCAAATTCAAGGTATGTGCAAAACATGGGACGTGCTGGAATTGGCCCAGATTTAATGCACACACAATATTGCTGGCGTTGTCCGATGCCACAAATCCACAGGAGAGTCCAATTGGGGTAAGCCATTCCGCGATGATCTTCCTCAGTTGCCGTAAGAGGTTTTCAGCTGTGTGCGTATTCTGGAAAGCGGTGATACAAAGCGTAGCCTGCCTAGGAAAGAGTTGGCGTTTGCGAGATGCTGCTACTGGTGCCGCCGCTGCTGTTCTTGCGGCGGGAGTCCATACATCTACCCAGTGGGCTGTCACAGTCATATAGTCCTGACCCTGCCCTGCTCCACTTGTCCACATGTCCGTGGTTAAGTGGACATTGGGTACAGCTGCATTTTTTAGGACACTGGTGACTCTTTTTCTGAGGTCTGTGTACATTTTCGGTATCGCCTGCCTAGAGAAATGGAACCTAGATGGTATTTGGTACCGGGGACACAGTACCTCCAACAAGTCTCTAGTTGGCTCTGCAGTAATGATGGATACCGGAACCACGTTTCTCACCACCCAGGATGCCAAGGCCTCAGTTATCCGCTTTGCAGTAGGATGACTGCTGTGATATTTCATCTTCCTCGCAAAGGACTGTTGAACAGTCAATTGCTTACTGGAAGTAGTACAAGTGGGCTTACGACTTCCCCTCTGGGATGACCATCGACTCCCAGCGGCAACAACAGCAGCGCCAGCAGCAGTAGGCGTTACACGCAAGGATGCATCGGAGGAATCCCAGGCAGGAGAGGACTCGTCAGACTTGCCAGTGACATGGCCTGCAGGACTATTGGCATTCCTGGGGAAGGAGGAAATTGACACTGAGGGAGTTGGTGGGGTGGTTTGCGTGAGCTTGGTTACAAGAGGAAGGGATTTACTGGTCAGTGGACTGCTTCCGCTGTCACCCAAAGTTTTTGAACTTGTCACTGACTTATTATGAATGCGCTGCAGGTGACGTATAAGGGAGGATGTTCCGAGGTGGTTAACGTCCTTACCCCTACTTATTACAGCTTGACAAAGGGAACACACGGCTTGACACCTGTTGTCCGCATTTCTGGTGAAATACCTCCACACCGAAGAGCTGATTTTTTTGGTATTTTCACCTGGCATGTCAACGGCCATATTCCTCCCACGGACAACAGGTGTCTCCCCGGGTGCCTGACTTAAACAAACCACCTCACCATCAGAATCCTCCTGGTCAATTTCCTCCCCAGCGCCAGCAACACCCATATCCTCCTCATCCTGGTGTACTTCAACACTGACATCTTCAATCTGACTATCAGGAACTGGACTGCGGGTGCTCCTTCCAGCACTTGCAGGGGGCATGCAAATAGTGGAAGGCGCATGCTCTTCACGTCCAGTGTTGGGAAGGTCAGGCATCGCAAACGACACAATTGGACTCTCCTTGTGGATTTGGGATTTCAAAGAACGCACAGTTCTTTGCGGTGCTTTTGCCAGCTTGAGTCTTTTCAGTTTTCTAGCGAGAGGCTGAGTGCTTCCATCCTCATGTGAAGCTGAACCACTAGCCATGAACATAGGCCAGGGCCTCAGCCGTTCCTTGCCACTCCGTGTGGTAAATGGCATATTGGCAAGTTTACGCTTCTCCTCCGACAATTTTATTTTAGGTTTTGGAGTCCTTTTTTTTCTGATATTTGGTGTTTTGGATTTGACATGCTCTGTACTATGACATTGGGCATCGGCCTTGGCAGACGACGTTGCTGGCATTTCATCGTCTCGGCCATGACTAGTGGCAGCAGCTTCAGCACGAGGTGGAAGTGGATCTTGATCTTTCCCTAATTTTGGAACCTCAACTTTTTTGTTCTCCATATTTTATAGGCAGAACTAAAAGGCACCTCAGGTAAACAATGGAGATGGATGGATTGGATACTAGTATACAATTATGGACGGACTGCCACGGTTAGGTGGTATAAAAAAACCACGGTTAGGTGGTATATATTATAATAATAATACAATTATGGATGGACGGACTGCCTGCCGACTGCCGACACAGAGGTAGCCACAGCCGTGAACTACCGCACTGTACACTGGTTGATAAAGAGATAGTAGTATACTCGTAACAATTAGGATGACACTATGACGGTATAAAGAATGAAAAAAAAACCACGGTTAGGTGGTAGGTATATAATAATAAATAATACAATTCTGGTCGGACGGACTGCCTGCCGTGTGCCGACACAGAGGTAGCCACAGCCGTGAACTACCGCACTGTACACTGGTTGATAAAGAGATAGTAGTATACTCGTAACAATTAGGATGACACTATGACGGTATAAAGAATGAAAAAAAAACCACGGTTAGGTGGTAGGTATATAATAATAAATAATACAATTCTGGTCGGACGGACTGCCTGCCGTGTGCCGACACAGAGGTAGCCACAGCCGTGAACTACCGCACTGTACACTGGTTGATAAAGAGATAGTAGTATACTCGTAACAATTAGGATGACACTATGACGGTATAAAGAATAAAAAAAAAAACCACGGTTAGGTGGTAGGTATATAATAATAAATAATACAATTCTGGTCGGACGGACTGCCTGCCGTGTGCCGACACAGAGGTAGCCACAGCCGTGAACTACCGCACTGTACACTGGTTGATAAAGAGATAGTAGTATACTCGTAACAATTAGGATGACACTATGACGGTATAAAGAATGAAAAAAAAACCACGGTTAGGTGGTAGGTATATAATAATAAATAATACAATTCTGGTCGGACGGACTGCCTGCCGTGTGCCGACACAGAGGTAGCCACAGCCGTGAACTACCGCACTGTACACTGGTTGATAAAGAGATAGTAGTATACTCGTAACAATTAGGATGACACTATGACGGTATAAAGAATGAAAAAAAAAACCACGGTTAGGTGGTAGGTATATAATAATAAATAATACAATTCTGGTCGGACGGACTGCCTGCCGTGTGCCGACACAGAGGTAGCCACAGCCGTGAACTACCGCACTGTACACTGGTTGATAAAGAGATAGTAGTATACTCGTAACAATTAGGATGACACTATGACGGTATAAAGAATGAAAAAAAAACCACGGTTAGGTGGTAGGTATATAATAATAAATAATACAATTCTGGTCGGACGGACTGCCTGCCGTGTGCCGACACAGAGGTAGCCACAGCCGTGAACTACCGCACTGTACACTGGTTAATAAAGAGATAGTAGTATACTCGTAACAATTAGGATGACACTATGACGGTATAAAGAATGAAAAAAAAAACCACGGTTAGGTGGTAGGTATATAATAATAAATAATACAATTCTGGTCGGACGGACTGCCTGCCGTGTGCCGACACAGAGGTAGCCACAGCCGTGAACTACCGCACTGTACACTGGTTGATAAAGAGATAGTAGTATACTCGTAACAATTAGGATGACACTATGACGGTATAAAGAATGAAAAAAAAACCACGGTTAGGTGGTAGGTATATAATAATAAATAATACAATTCTGGTCGGACGGACTGCCTGCCGTGTGCCGACACAGAGGTAGCCACAGCCGTGAACTACCGCACTGTACACTGGTTGATAAAGAGATAGTAGTATACTCGTAACAATTAGGATGACACTATGACGGTATAAAGAATGAAAAAAAAAACCACGGTTAGGTGGTAGGTATATAATAATAAATAATACAATTCTGGTCGGACGGACTGCCTGCCGTGTGCCGACACAGAGGTAGCCACAGCCGTGAACTACCGCACTGTACACTGGTTGATAAAGAGATAGTAGTATACTCGTAACAATTAGGATGACACTATGACGGTATAAAGAATGAAAAAAAAACCACGGTTAGGTGGTAGGTATATAATAATAAATAATACAATTCTGGTCGGACGGACTGCCTGCCGTGTGCCGACACAGAGGTAGCCACAGCCGTGAACTACCGCACTGTACACTGGTTGATAAAGAGATAGTAGTATACTCGTAACAATTAGGATGACACTATGACGGTATAAAGAATGAAAAAAAAAACCACGGTTAGGTGGTAGGTATATAATAATAAATAATACAATTCTGGTCGGACGGACTGCCTGCCGTGTGCCGACACAGAGGTAGCCACAGCCGTGAACTACCGCACTGTACACTGGTTGATAAAGAGATAGTAGTATACTCGTAACAATTAGGATGACACTATGACGGTATAAAGAATGAAAAAAAAACCACGGTTAGGTGGTAGGTATATAATAATAAATAATACAATTCTGGTCGGACGGACTGCCTGCCGTGTGCCGACACAGAGGTAGCCACAGCCGTGAACTACCGCACTGTACACTGGTTGATAAAGAGATAGTAGTATACTCGTAACAATTAGGATGACACTATGACGGTATAAAGAATGAAAAAAAAAACCACGGTTAGGTGGTAGGTATATAATAATAAATAATACAATTCTGGTCGGACGGACTGCCTGCCGTGTGCCGACACAGAGGTAGCCACAGCCGTGAACTACCGCACTGTACACTGGTTGATAAAGAGATAGTAGTATACTCGTAACAATTAGGATGACACTATGACGGTATAAAGAATGAAAAAAAAACCACGGTTAGGTGGTAGGTATATAATAATAAATAATACAATTCTGGTCGGACGGACTGCCTGCCGTGTGCCGACACAGAGGTAGCCACAGCCGTGAACTACCGCACTGTACACTGGTTGATAAAGAGATAGTAGTATACTCGTAACAATTAGGATGACACTATGACGGTATAAAGAATGAAAAAAAAACCACGGTTAGGTGGTAGGTATATAATAATAAATAATACAATTCTGGTCGGACGGACTGCCTGCCGTGTGCCGACACAGAGGTAGCCACAGCCGTGAACTACCGCACTGTACTGTGTCTGCTGCTAATATAGACTGGTTGATATTTAAAGAGATATTAGTAGTATACAACAATACTATACTGGTGGTCAGGCACTGGTCACCACTCCTGCAGCAAAAGTGTGCACTGTTAATTAATATAATTGTACTCCTGGCTCCTGCTAACAACCTGCAGTGCTCCCCAGTCTCCCCCACAATTAATTATAAGCTTTTAATTTATACATTGATGACTGTGCAGCACACTGGGCTGAGCTGAGTGCACACAGACTGAGTCACACTGTGTGACTGACTGTGCTGTGTATCGTTTTTTTTTTCAGGCAGAGAACGGATATAGCAGAGAGAAGTGAACGGATATATTATTATTATATTAAATAAAAGTTAACTAGCAACTGCACTGGTCACTGACTGTGGTAAACTAACTCTGTCTGCGACTCTGCACAATCTCTCTCTCTCTATCTAATCTATCTCTATTCTAATGGAGAGGACGCCAGACACGTCCTCTCCCTATCAATCTCAATGCACGAGTGAAAATGGCGGCGACGCGCGGCTCCTTATATAGAATCCGAGTCTCGCGATAGAATCCGAGCCTCGCGAGAATCCGACAGCGTCATGATGACGTTCGGGCGCGCTCGGGTTAACCGAGCAAGGCGGGAAGATCCGAGTCGCTCGGACCCGTGAAAAAAAACATGAAGTTCGGGCGGGTTCGGATTCCGAGGAACCGAACCCGCTCATCTCTAGTGATAACATTTAAAAAGAAGGTTACTTGATATACTAAGCTTATAATTATTTTCCAGAGTTATTTGGCACAATCAAATACCCATAGTAGTACCTGTGATTTTAGCAGCTTGCTGTAATACTAGTCTGCACACAACATAAATAGATATAGGAATTTCTCTAACGTCCTAGTGGATGCTGGGACTCCGTCAGGACCATGGGGAATAGCGGGCTCCGCAGGAGACAGGGCACATCTAAATAAAGCTTTTAGGATCACATGGTGCGTACTGGCTCCTCCCCCTATGACCCTCCTCCAAGCCTCAGTTAGGTTTTTGTGCCCGTCCGAGAAGGGTGCAATCTAGGTGGCTCTCCTAAAGAGCTGCTTAGAAAAAGTTTTTTTTAGGTTTAAATCTCAGTGAATCCTGCTGGCAACAGGATCACTGCATCGAGGGACTTAGGGGAGAGATTTCCAACTCACCTGCGTGCAGGATGGATTGGAGTCTTAGGCTACTGGACACTTAGCTCCAGAGGGAGTCGGAACACAGGTCCTCCTGGGGTTCGTCCCGGAGCCGCGCCGCCGATCCCCCTTACAGACGCTGAAGACGGAGGTCCGGAAAGCAGGCGGCAGAAGACTCCTCAGTCTTCATGAAGGTAGCGCACAGCACTGCAGCTGTGCGCCATTGTTGCTACACGTCTCACTGATTCAGTCACGGAGGGTGCAGGGCGCTGCTGGGGGCGCCCTGGGCAGCAATATTAAATACCTTTAGTGGCAAAATAAATACATCACATATAGCCATTAAGGCTATATGTATGTATTTAACCCAGGCCAGTTTTCTTAAAACCCGTGAGAAAAGCCCGCCGAAAAAGGGGCGGAGCTTATTCTCCTCAGCGCCATTTTCCTGCTCAGCTCCGCTGGTGAGGAAGGCTCCCAGGACTCTCCCCTGCACTGCACTACAGAAACAGGGTAACAAAGAGAAGGGGGGCATAATTTGGCGATATTGATATATTAAAAGCGCTTATATCAAAAACAACACCTTCTAGGGTTGTTTATATACATTTATAGCGTTTTTGGTGTGTGCTGGCAAACTCTCCCTCTGTCTCCCCAAAGGGCTAAGAGGGTCCTGTCTTCGATTAGAGCATTCCCTGTGTGGCTGCTGTGTGTCGGTACGTGTGTGTCGACATGTATGAGGACGATGTTGGTGTGGAGGCAGAGCAATTGCCGGTAATGGTGATGTCACCCCCTAGGGAGTCGACACCGGAATGGATGGCTTTAGTTATGGAATTACGTGATAATGTTAGCACATTACAAAAGTCAGTTGACGAAATGAGACGGCCGGAAAACCAGTTAGTACCGGCTCAGGCGTCTCAGACACCGTCAGGGGCTGTAAAACGTCCCTTACCTCAGTCAGTCGACACGGGTACCGACACAGATGAATCTAGTGTCGACGGTGAAGAAACAAACGTATTTTCCAATAGGGCCACACGTTATATGATCACGGCAATGAAGGAGGCTTTGCAGATCTCTGATACTGCTGGTACCTCAAAAAGGGGTATTATGTGGGGGGTGAAAAAACTACCTGTAGCTTTTCCAGAATCAGAGGAATTGAATGACGTGTGTGACGAAGCGTGGGTTAACCCAGATAGAAAACTGCTAATTTCCAAGAAGTTATTGGCATTATACCCTTTCCCACCAGAGGTTAGGGCGCGCTGGGAAACACCCCCTAGGGTGGATAAGGCGCTCACACGTTTATCAAAGCAAGTGGCGTTGCCGTCTCCTGATACGGCCGCCCTCAAGGATCCAGCAGATAGGAGGCTGGAAACTACACTGAAGAGTATATACACACATACTGGTGTTATACTGCGACCGGCAGTAGCCTCAGCCTGGATGTGCAGTGCTGGGGTAGTGTGGTTGGATTCTCTGACTGAAAATATTGATACCCTGGATAGGGACAGTATTTTATTGACTCTAGAGCAATTAAAGGATGCTTTTCTTTATATGCGAGATGCTCAGAGGGATATTTGTACTCTAGCATCAAGAGTAAGCGCGATGTCCATATCTGCCAGAAGAAGTTTATGGACGCGACAGTGGTCAGGTGATGCGGATTCCAAAAGGCATATGGAAGTATTGCCATATAAAGGAGAGGAATTATTTGGGGTCGGTCTTTCAGACCTGGTGGCCACGGCAACTGCCGGCAAATCCACTTTTTTACCTCAGACCCCCTCCCAACAGAAAAAGACACCGTCTTTTCAGCCGCAGTCCTTTCGCTCCTATAAAAACAAGCGACCAAAAGGACAGTCTTATCTGCCGCGAGGCAGAGGAAAGGGTAAGAGAGGGCAGCAAGCAGCCCCTGCCCAGGACCAGAAGCCCGCCCCGGGTTCTACAAAGCCATCAGCATGACGCTGGGGCTTTACAAGCGGACTCAGGAGCGGTGGGGGGTCGACTCAAGATTTTCAGCAATCAGTGGGCTCGCTCACAAGTGGACCCGTGGATCCTGCAGATAATATCTCAGGGTTACATGTTGGAGTTCGAAAGGTCTCCCCCTCGCCGGTTCCTAAAGTCTGCTTTACCAACGTCTCCCTCAGAAAGGACGTCGGTTTTGGAAGCCATTCACAAGCTGTATTCTCAGCAGGTGATAGTCAAGGTACCCCTCCTACAACAGGGAAAGGGGTATTATTCCACACTATTTGTGGTACCGAAGCCGGACGGTTCGGTAAGACCTATTCTAAACCTGAAATCCTTGAACCTGTACATACAGAAATTCAAGTTCAAGATGGAGTCACTCAGAGCAGTGATAGCGAATCTGGAAGAAGGGGACTTCATGGTGTCCCTGGACATAAAAGATGCTTATCTGCATGTCCCAATTTACCCCTCACACCAAGGGTATCTCAGGTTCGTGATACAAGACTGTCATTATCAGTTTCAAACGCTGCCGTTTGGTTTGTCCACGGCCCCTCGGGTCTTTACCAAGGTAATGACCGAAATGATGGTTCTTCTACGAAGAAAAGGCGTATTAATTATCCCTTACTTGGACGATCTCCTGATAAGGGCAAAGTCCAGAGAACAGCTGGAAGTCGGTGTAGCACTAACCCAGGTAGTGCTTCAGCAACACGGGTGGATTCTGAATCTTCCAAAATCTCAATTGACCCCGACAACTCGTCTGCTGTTCCTGGGAATGATTCTGGACACGGTTCAGAAAAAGGTGTTTCTCCCGGAGGAGAAAGCAAGGGAGTTATCCGAACTTGTCAGGAACCTCCTAAAACCAGGAACTGTGTCAGTACATCAATGCACAAGAGTCCTGGGAAAGATGGTGGCTTCTTACGAAGCGATTCCATTCGGCAGATTCCATGCACGGACATTTCAGTGGGATCTGCTGGACAAATGGTCCGGATCGCATCTGCACATGCATCAGCGGATAACACTGTCACCAAGAACAAGGTTGTCTCTCCTGTGGTGGTTGCAGAGTGCCCATCTGTTAGAGGGCCGCAGATTCGGCATACAGGACTGGGTCCTGGTGACTACGGATGCCAGCCTACGAGGCTGGGGAGCAGTCACACAGGGAAGAAACTTCCAGGGCGTGTGGTCAAACCTGGAGACGTCCCTTCACATAAATATACTGGAGCTAAGAGCGATCTACAATGCTCTAAGCCTGGCAAAATCGCTGCTTCAGGGTCAGCCGGTGTTGATCCAGTCGGACAACATCACGGCAGTCGCCCACGTAAACCGACAAGGCGGCACGAGAAGCAGAAGAGCAATGACAGAAGCTGCAAGGATTCTGCGCTGGGCGGAGAATCATGTCATAGCACTGTCAGCAGTGTTCATCCCGGGAGTGGACAACTGGGAAGCAGACTTCCTCAGCAGACACGACCTTCACCCGGGAGAGTGGGGACTTCATCCAGAAGTCTTCCACATGATTGTGAACCGTTGGGAAAGACCAAAGGTGGACATGATGGCGTCTCGCCTCAACAAAAAATTGGACAGATATTGCGCCAGGTCAAGAGACCCTCAGGCAATAGCTGTGGACGCTCTGGTAACACCGTGGGTGTACCAGTCAGTGTATGTGTTCCCTCCTCTGCCTCTCATACCAAAGGTACTGAGAATTATACGGAAAAGAGGAGTAAGAACAATACTGGTGGCTCCGGACTGGCCAAGAAGAACTTGGTATCCGGAACTTCAAGAGATGCTCACGGAGGATCCATGGCCTCTACCTCTAAGAAGGGATCTGCTTCAGCAGGGACCTTGTATGTTCCAAGACTTACCGCGTCTGCGTTTGACGGCATGGCGGTTGAACGCCGGATTCTAAAAGAAAAGGGCATTCCAGAGGAAGTTATTCCTACCTTGATTAAGGCTAGAAAGGAAGTGACTGTACAACATTATCACCGCATTTGGCGAAAATATGTTGCGTGGTGTGAGGCCAAGAAGGCTCCAACGGAAGAATTTCAATTGGGTCGATTCTTACATTTCCTGCAAGCAGGATTGTCTATGGGCCTAAAATTGGGGTCCATTAAAGTTCAAATTTCGGCCTTATCAATCTTCTTCCAGAAGGAATTGGCATCAGTGCCTGAAGTACAAACTTTTGTCAAAGGTGTACTACATATACAACCCCCAATAGTGCCTCCAGTGGCACCGTGGGATTTGAACGTAGTTTTGAATTTTCTCAAATCTCATTGGTTTGAGCCTCTAAAATCGGTAGATTTAAAATACCTTACATGGAAGGTAACCATGCTATTGGCCCTGGCTTCAGCCAGGAGAGTTTCAGAGTTGGCGGCTTTATCATACAAATGATTTTCCATTCGGACAGGGCAGAACTGCGGACACGTCCTCATTTTCTCCCTAAGGTGGTTTCGGCTTTTCACTTGAACCAGCCTATTGTGGTGCCTGCGGCTACTAGCGACTTGGAGGACTCCAAGTTACTGGACGTTGTCAGAGCATTAAAAATATATATTTCAAGGACAGCTGGAGTCAGAAAATCTGACTCGTTGTTTATATTGTATGCACCCAACAAGATGGGTGCTCCTGCGTCTAAACAGACGATTGCACGTTGGATCTGTAGCACAATCCAACTTGCACATTCTGTGGCAGGCCTGCCACAGCCTAAATCTGTAAAGGCCCACTCCACAAGGAAAGTGGGCTCATCTTGGGCGGCTGCCCGAGGGGTCTCGGCATTACAACTTTGCCGAGCAGCTACGTGGTCAGGGGAGAACACGTTTGTAAAATTTTACAAATTTGATACTCTGGCTAAGGAGGACCTGGAGTTCTCTCATTCGGTGCTGCAGAGTCATCCGCACTCTCCCTCCCGTTTGGGAGCTTTGGTATAATCCCCATGGTCCTGACGGAGTCCCAGCATCCACTAGGACGTTAGAGAAAATAAGAATTTACTTACCGATAATTCTATTTCTCATAGTCCGTAGTGGATGCTGGGCGCCCATCCCAAGTGCGGATTGTCTGCAATACTTGTACATAGTTATTGTTACAAAGATCGGGTTATTACTATTGTTGTGAGCCATCTTTTCAGAGGCTACTTCGTTTTTTGTTATCATACTGTTAACTGGATTCAGATCACAAGTTGTACGGTGTGATTGGTGTGGCTGGTATGAGTCTTACCCGGGATTCAAGATCCTTCCTTATTGTGTACGCTCGTCCGGGCACAGTACCTAACTGAGGCTTGGAGGAGGGTCATAGGGGGAGGAGCCAGTACGCACCATGTGATCCTAAAAGCTTTATTTAGATGTGCCCTGTCTCCTGCGGAGCCCGCTATTCCCCATGGTCCTGACGGAGTCCCAGCATCCACTACGGACTATGAGAAATAGAATTATCGGTAAGTAAATTCTTATTATTAATGTAAAAGTTGTATTTTTCATTGTGGAACACCTTTACCACCCACGGTGGTATCTCTCTTATCTACAAACCACTCACCTCTAGCGATCAGAAATGGCTCTAATGTACAGTAGGTCAAGTTTGAAGCTTTGTAGATTGTATATACTGTGCTCACTTTTCTTCTTTTTTTTCATAATAAATGTGATAATTATCAGCTTTAATATTAAAATAGGCCACTGTGTGCGTCTGATCTTATCCGTTTCTTTTTTTCAAAATTGTTGATGTCTATATGCACATTATTGCACTCATTTATACAGGCAACTGTCTTTCAGTTGTGTCCTCCTCCTGGTCCCCTAAGGGGTTAATAGTATTTGAAGAATTCATGCTAATGTTAAAAATAACACAGGAAATTTAGTGACTTGTGTGATCACTTAACTTCCTCTCTTCAAGTTCTCCTTAAGTGCCCACAAGAGACTTGCATCTGTAGTGGGTTCAGATGGCCTTTGGGCTCCTCCCTTCCAGTTTTATGTTTCCTTGTAATTAATATTTTTACTCTTAAGATGCTTTCATTCCACTTCTGAAATTTGAACTCCGTAGTTTATACCGTGTTCTGCAGAAGTAAGATACATAGCTTGGGTCACCACATCCCCTTGGTGACTGGCACTGCAACTTCCTCTGGTCTTAGGCAAAAGGGCAAGAAGTGATACTGAGACTACAACTATTAGAGAATGCATTGTGCGAGAAAATGCATGTAATGGTCAGTGGGCCTGAGAAGATGGTTGTTATTACACAGCTGCTGCGACTTTGTATGCAGCTGCTGTGTAATAATATGCAAATGCTGCAGGAGGTGTCCTGTGTAAATTTACACCTGCTACCTGCTTCTGCGATCTGCTGCTGCATCCGAGGATCTAGCATCGGATCATCTGTGTGAACATCAGGTTACTCAGGATGGCCGGGATATTCATGCAGCTTAAGCCAGTAAAGCAGAGTCCACAGGCACAGCCCCACGCTTCAGCACGCCAAGAAAATGGGGTGACATGCCCATGTTTTCTCCAACACTGCCTGTATCACCCTGTGCCACCCCCAAATGACTGCAGCATGTCAGACATGCTGGGTCTTGCGGACACTGCGTATGCTCTCGCAGAATGAAATCCCACGCTGGTTTACGTACATCTCTGCATCAGGCCGAATACTGTTAAGGAGAAATACTGGCTGCTTTATTTTTACATTGCAATTTAGATTTCAATTTGGACACACCCACAAATCTAAATTGCAGTGTAAAAATAAAGCAGCCAGTATTTACCCTGCACAGAAACAATATAATCCACCCAAATCTAAATCTCTCTGAACATGTTACATCTGCCCCACCTGCAGTGCACATGGGGGCTAATTCAGGTTGGATCGCAAATCGTTATCCAACCGGAATTTTTACCATTGCCTCACGGGTGCATGCGCAGCGCCCGTCCTCCACATGAGCCCGTCCTGCGTATGCGCCCGCACTTTCTGAAAATGCCATCGCCTCTGCCTGTCAATCAGGCAGAGGCGGTCGTGGGGCTGGCAACCCTCCGTTTCCATGGAGGAGACGGAGCGTTGCGGGGAAGGGGTTGCGCAAACGGGGGGTGGAGTCGGCCGAACAGGGGCGTGTCATGGGCGTGATCATGCCGGCTTTTTGGGTAATTTTACTGAACTTTTGTAGTATACTTGACGACACAGAGGTAGGTAGAGCAGTGGACTACTGTACCGTACTGCTATATATATACTGGTGGTCACAGCAACATTCTGCACTGTCCCCTCCTACTATATACTGCGCACAACTAAAATGCAGCACAGGTATGGATGCATAGTGTACTTGACGACACAGAGGTAGGTAGAGCAGTGGACTACTGTACCGTACTGCTATATATATAATGGTAGTCACAGCAACATTCTGCACTGTCCCCTCCTACTATATACTGCGCACAACTAAAATGCAGCACAGGTATGGATGCATAGTATACTTGACGACACAGAGGTAGGTAGAGCAGTGGACTACTGTACCGTACTGCTATATATATACTGGTGGTCACAGCAACATTCTGCACTGTCCCTTCCTACTATATACTACAATGCAGCATAGATATGGAGCGTTTTTCAGGCAGGGAACGTAGATATTTTCAGCACACTGAGCACAGATATTTGCAGCACACTGAGCAGATATTTGCAGCACACTGAACACAGAAACTGAGAGAACGCTGCACGTCCTATCGCTATCATCTCCAATGCACGAGTGAAAATGGCGGCGACGCGCGGCTCCTTATATAGAATACGAATCTCACGAGAATCCGACAGCGGGATGATGACGTTCGGGTGCGCTCGGGTTAACCGAGCGAGGCGGGAATATCCGAGTCTGCCTCGGAACCGTGTGAAATGGGTGAAGTTCGGGGGCGTTCGGATCCCGAGGAACCAAAACCGCCCATCACTAATTAGGAGTATTATCATTGACAGTTTCTTCTATAGCTCAGCATATTCCGTTGCACTTTACAATTGAAAACAGTGATAGAGCAAACCAGGTAATAACAGACAGACATATAGGCAGGGGCATTTCTAGAGAGGAGGAGGCCCATGTGCAGGCTCAATCTGGGACCCCTCCTCTCTAGCTGGTAGCACTTAGCTCTGGACACTAAGGTCCATAGGGGACCCTAGCGCTGTCCCAGAGTCTACAGTGCATGTGCAGATCTCCGGGAAAATGGCGCAACGGGCATTTTCTAGTGATTGTTCTACTGTGTGTGCACGCGCGAAACACCAGGAAAATGGTGCAGCGCCATTTTCCCAGTGATTTCTGCAGCGCTGCTACTGTGCTGCTGGACTCCGGAGGGTAAGAATAAAAAATAATTGGTGCAGGGTGTGCGGTGTGGGACCACTGCACCCCGGAGGCCCGTGTGCACCGCACACACTGCACCCACTATAAATACGCCAGTGCATAGAGACAGGAAGCCACTGCTTGCAAGCTTACAATCTATATGGAAATAGGCATCGATACAGAAGGAAGTGATTTTTGGTACTCATCTCATACACGTATTGTGCGACACTGTTGGTGAAATTAAACCATAGTGTTAGTTTGAGATGTGCGGCGGGCACTTTTCATGTTTTGTGTTTTGGTTTTGGTTCTAATTCCATTTTCGTGTTTTGGTTTTGGCTTGGTTTTGCCAAAACCACCCTTTCGAGTTTTGGTTTTGGTTTTGGATCTGGATGATTTTTGAAAACCCCCCCATAAAAACAGCTAAAATCACAGAATTTGAGGGTAATTTTGCTCCTACAGTATTATTAACCTCAATAACATTCATTTCCACTAATTTCCAGTCTATTCTGAACACCTCACACCTCACAATATTGTTTTTAGGCCTAAAAGTTGCACTGAGGTGGCTGTATGACTAAGCTAAGCGACACAGTGTGCGGCACAAACACCTGGTCCATCTAGGAGTGGCACTGCAGTGGCAGACACGATGGCAGATTTAAAAAATAGGCCCCAAACAGCACATGATGCAAAGAAGAAAAAGAGGTGCAAGATGGAATTGTCCTTGGGCCCTCCCACCCACCCTTATGTTGTATAAACAGGACATGCACACTTTAACAAACCAATCATTTCAGCGACAGGGTCTGCCACACGACTGTGGCTGAAATGACTGGTTTGTTTGGGCCCCCACCAAAAAAGAAGCAATCAATCACTCCTTGCACAAACTGGCTCTATGGAGGCAAGATGTCCACCTCATCATCATCCTCCGATTCCTCACCCCTTTCACCGTGTACATCCTCCTCACTGAGTATTAATTCGTCCCCACTGGAATCCACCATCACAGGTCCCTGTGTACTTTCTGGAGGCAATTGCTGGTAAAGGTCTTCACGGAGGACTTTATAATTAATTTTGATGAACATCATCTTCTCCACATTTAGTGGAAGTAACCTCCTACACCGATCGCTGACAAGGTTACCGGCTGCACTAAACACTCTTTCGGAGTACACACTGGAGGGGGGGGGGGGGGGCAACTTAGGTAAAATAAAGCCAGTTTGTGCAAGGGCCTCCAAATTGCCTCTTTTTCCTGCCAGTATACGTACGGACTGTCTGACATGCCTACTTGGATGCTGTCACTCATATAATCCTCCACCATTCTTTCAATGGTGACAGAATCATATGCAGTGACAGTAGACGACATGTCAGTAATCGTTGGCAGGTCCTTCAGTCTGGACCAGATGTCAGCTTTCGCTCCTGACTTCCCTGCATCACCGCCAGCGGGTGGGCTAGGAAATCTTATCCTTTTCCTTGCAGCCCCAGTGGTGGGAGAAATTGAAGGAGGAGCTGTTGATGGGTCACGTTCCACTTGAGTTGACAATTTACTAACCAGCAGGTCTTTGCACCTCTGCACACTTGTGTCTGCTGGAAAGAGAGATACAACGTAGGCTTTAAACCTAGGATCGAGCACGGTGGCCAAAATGTAGTGCTCTGATTTCAATAGATTGTCCACCCTTGAATCCTGGCAAAGCGAATGAAGGGCTCCATCCACAAGTCCCACGTACTTTGCGGAATCGCTCCGTCTTAGCTCCTCCTTCAATTTATCCAGCTGCTTCTGCAAAAGCCTGATGAGGGGAATGACCTGACTCAAGCTGGAAGTGTCTGAACTGACTTCACGTGTGGCAAGTTCGAAGGGTTGGAGAACCTTGCACAAGACGGAAATCATTCTCCACTGCGCTTGAGTCAGGTGCATTACCCCTCCTTTGCCTATATCGTAGGTGGATGTATAGGCTTGAATGTCCTTTTGCTGCTCCTCCATCCTCTGAAGCATATAGAGGGTTGAATTCCACCTCGTTTCCACCTCTAGCTTCAGTTGATGGCGGGGCAGGTTCAGGAGTGTTTGCTGGCGCTCCAGTCTTTGGCACGCAGTGGTAGAATGCCGAAAGTGGCCCGCAATTTTTCGGGCCACCGACAGCATCTCCTGCACACCCCTGTCATTTTAAAAAAAATTCTGCACCACCAAATTAATTGTATGTGCAAAACATGGGACATGCTGGAATTTGCCCAGATGTAATGCACGCACAATATTGGTGGTGTTGTCCGATTTTACAAATCCCCAGGAGAGTCCAATTGGGGTAAGCCATTCTGCGATGATGTTCCTCAGTTTCCGTAAGAGGTTGTCAGCTGTGTGCCTCTTATGGAAAGCGGTGATACATAGCGTAGCCTGTCTAGGAACGAGTTGGCATTTGCAAGATGCTGCTACTGGTGCCGCTGCGGGAGGCCATACATCTACCCAGTGGGCTGTTACAGTCATATAGTCCTTAGTCTGCCCTGTTCCACTTGTCCACATGTCCGTGGTTAAGTGGACACTGGATACAACCGCATTTTGTAGGACACTGGTGACTCTTTTTCTGACGTCTGTGTACATTCTCTGTATCGCCTGCCTAGAGAAGTGGAACCTAGATGGGATTTGATACCGGGGACACAGTACCTCAAACAAATCTTTAAGTGACTCTGAACTAATGGTAGATACCGGACGCAACTCTAACACCAACATAGCTGTCAAGGCCTCAGTTATCCACTTTGCAACAGGATGACTGCTGTCATATTTCATCTTCCTCACAAGGGACTGTTGGACAGTCAATTGCTTACTGGTAGTAGTACAAGTGGTCTTCCGACTTCCCCTCTGGGATGATGATCGACTCCCAGCATCAACAACAGCAGCAGCGGCAGCAACAGCAGGCGTACCACTCAAGGATCCTACGGAGGAATCCCGGTTAGGAGAGGACTCCTCAGTCTTGACAGTGACATGGCCTGCAGGACTACGGACGTTCCTGACTGAGGAGGAAGTTGACGTTGAGGGAGTTGGTGGTGTGGCTTGCAGCAGCTTGGGTACAGGAGGAAGAAGGGATTTAGGTGTCAGTGGACTGCTTAAGCTCTTACCCAAAGTTTATGAACTTGACAGTGACTTCTGATGAATGCGCAGCAGGTGATGTATAAGGGAGGATGTTCCTAGGTGGTTAACATCCTTACCCCTACTTATTACAGATTGACAGAGGCAACATATGGCTTGACACCTGTTGTCCGGATTTGTGGAGAAATAATTCCACACCAAAGAGGTGGCTTTTTTGGTAGTTTGCCCAGGCATCACATTGGGCTACTTCGTTCCAAGGACAACAGGTTTCTCCCCCGGTGCCTGACTTAAACAAACCACATCACCATCAGAATCCACATCGTCAACTTCCTCCTCAGCACCAGCAACACCCAAATCCTCATCCTGGTGTACTTCAACAGTGACATCTTCAATTTGAATATCAGGAACTGGACTGTGGGTGCTCCTTCCAGCACTTGCAGGGGGTGTGCAAATGGTGGAAGGAGCCACCTCTTCCCGTCCAGTGTTGGGAAGGTCAGGCATTGCGACCGTTGACATACTTGGACTCTCCTTGGGGATTTGTGATACCATCTCAGAGCGCACAGTCATGTGAAGCTGATCAACTAGCCATGAACATAGGCCAGGGCCTCAGCCGTTCCTTGCCACTCCGTGTTGTAAATGGCATATTGGAAAGTTTACGTTTCTCCTCAGACGATTTAAATTTCTTTTTTTGGTTCTTTTTACTGAACTTTGGCTCTTTGGATTTTACACGCCCTCTACTATCACATTGGGCATCGGCCTTGGCAGACGACGTTGATGGCATTTCATCGTCTTTGTTATGGCTAGTGGCAGCAGCTTCAGCACTAGGAGGAAGTGGTTCTTCTTGATCTTTCCCTATTTTCTCCTCAAAATTTTTGTTTGCCATTATTTTTTGGGAGTTATATGAGACAAAATGCGTCACAGGAATGACTGGAATTACTGATGACACAGGACACTACCACTGCTCTGATGCAGCCCAACAGGTTGTTATACTGCAGCAGTGGACCTATAGATAATACACTAACTACACTGGACTGGTCTGCACAACACAGCACCACTTTACAGCTACACTGGATATATCTGCCTGGACTGATACAGAACAATACACTGACTACACTGGACTGGTCTGCAAAACATAGCACCACTTTACAGCTGGATATATGGCAGCAGAGAACACCAACACTGTGACTGCCTGGACTGATGCAGCACAATACAATGAGTGACTACACTGGACTGGACTGAGCAGCACAACACTTGCCACCCCTCTTTCCCACCCTAACACACAGACACTGAACACTGAGGACACGTCCTCTCTATACACTCTCCGAAACTGGAGTGAAAATGGCGGGGACGCGCGGCTCCTTATATGGAATCCAAATCCAGCGAGAATCCGACAGCGGGATGATGACGTTTTGCCGCGTTCGGGTTTCCGAGTCAAGAGGGAAAATCCGAGCCTGGCTCGGATCCGGACTCGGAAGGCAAAGTCCGGTAAGGTTCGGTTCTCTGAGAACTGAACCCGCTCATCTCTAATTATTATCTCTGGACAAACAATTGAGAGGAGAGCCATAGATGGCTTAAGTCAGGGCATGTAAAATCCAAGAAAAAGTAAAAGTCCGATTAGTAAAAGTCAGATAAATGCAATCATATAACCAATAAAAATTGTTGTCTATGCAATAAAGACTGTCACCAATGTTCCCAATGATTAATTAAAATTTTGAAATCAAACAAATTAAATTAAATTACTAGCAATTCACATCCTTCCATCCACTACATACATACTCTACGTCCCTTGGGCTCCTGATCTAGTTATTGATAAAGATCTGTGACAGACCATTTTTGCTGATTTTGGGTTCATATTAAAAAAAAAAAAACCCTAAAACAGCTAAAGTCACAAGATTTGGCCTTTTTTTTTGTCCCTAGAGTATTATTAACCCCAATAACATTCATTTCCAGGCAACTTTGACCACAGTACAAACAATGAAAAAAATATATTGTACAATATATATTTTTAGATGCTGTAATCATCTGTACAGATTATTTTCATCCTCAATGTAGGATCAGTTCCTGTAAATTATGTTAAACCTGGAGAAGGTAACCACTTCATCCAGCCTTATGCAAGGTATGTAAATGTTTTTGACCAATATACACAACTAATTTTTGTATTAATTCAACATATTTCCACTTTATTGCTGACATTGTGGCAGAAAGGGAGTGCTATTGCGCTGAGTCCCGGAATCCAAAACCTGCAAGATCCGATGCTGTATGAAAACAATATTGTTTGTGATGTGGTCAAAAATGACTGGAAATGATTGGAAATGAATGTTATTGTGGTTAATAATACTGTAGGAACAAAAACGGGTGTGGTTTGTTAGGTAGATTAGATTTAGGTCGACAGTGTCTTGGTCAACCACTGTTGGTCGACAGTAAGTAGGTTGACATGGTTTCTAGGTCGACAGGGACTCTAAGTCGACATGTACTATGTCGACATGAGAAAATGTCGACATTAGTTTTTTTCTTCTTTTTTTGGTGTCTTTTTCGCCGTACAGTGACCGGGAACCTCAATTGGTGCACTGTGTCCCCCTCGCATGACTCGCTTTGCTCACCATGCTTTGGGCAAGGTGCCTCGCTCCACTACTGCTGTGCTCGGCACAGGTTACCGTTCCCAATTGTAGTCCATGTGGATCGTAAAGTATGAAAAAGTTTAAAAAAAATGTCAAAAGTGAAAAACTCGACCTTTTGTCATGTCGACCTAGAACATGTCGACCTAGAGTCCCTGTCGATCTAGAAACAATGTCGACCTACTTACTGTCGACCAATAGTAATCGACCTAGACAGTGTCGACCTACTTACTGTTGACCTAAAGACCAGATCCCACAAAAAAAGGCTCGAATTCTGTGATATCAGATGTTTTTATGATTTTTTCTTAAAAAATACAGACCCAAAACCAAACCTGCAAGGGCGGTTCTGGCAAAACCAATACAGATTAAAAACATGAAGGAGATACAGATCCAAAACCCAAAACCCAAGATTTGGACCGGCACACATCTCTACTTTGTAGACACCCGCTACTATACTCTGCTGTCAGAACATCTTCAATTGCTACTAATACCAGGTTTTTTTTTTCTTCATTATCATTCTGTATTATGAGTTACATTTATCTAAACTTCTTAAATTTGTTTCTTTGCGTTCCATTGGCGTGAGAAGTCAGATATGAAACTAGCAATTCCAAGCACAAGCCGTTATGATTGCTGATAGAATGCTTACATTGGCCACGGCTGCTGAAGCCTTTGTTCCTGGTGCAATATTACGTTCCCAGCAGCAGGAGCTGTTGAGAAAGCTGCTCTGATCTCGACGCTCCCAGACTCATTCAGCTCTCTGTGCATTATCTACACAGTTCTTCCCGGGTCAGGTCAGAATGAGGCGCTGGCTGAGAAACTTCCTAACATATCTGTGTTTTATTTTAATACCCATTCGCATGAGGTCACTCATAGGAAAATCTGTTAGGAATCAGTGATTCCATGCATTGCTCAGCGAAGTCCTATCAGACAATTCCTTGCTGCTGTCATTAGTGAGCTTGAAGACCTAGTTAGTAGGATCTTACCTATGTTGGGAGAATGCCAGTATCCTTGATACTCTCTTATAAGTACCATCATCTAACCATAGCAGACCGAAGTGCAAGACAACTGTTGCAGTTCCTAATGTGTTCTATGGGCTTGATTGAGAGCATACATGCCTACTCTCCCGGAACCTGCGGTAGGCACCTGATTATTCGTGTAGCCCCCTGCGCCCTTGATAGGGTGTGCACCCCTCCCACATCCTGCCTATTTCCTTGTGTAGTGGGAACAATGATACCAGGAATCCGCAGTCAGCGTGGAGGGAGTATGGCTGAAAATCACGGCATTTTCCCCCACCCCAATTTAAACATGTGCATTTCGTGGCATTTTGCCACCAGGGGGCGGGGACTAATGACACAAATAGGTCAGCTTCATCCCCATCACCGCCCACCTGCAGGCCTGGAGAGGAAACAATAAAAGTAAGTATGATTCAGAGTTGCACCCAAGTTAGCTGAAGGTGTCACCACACTGCGCTCAGAAATAAAGGCGGTAATAAGAGTTACCTGCATCTATGCGACAGCACCAGCCCTATCTATCTGCTTGTGGAAGTGGCCATCATCACTATCAGTCTGCATTTCCACCAGCCCTATATGTGATGCAATAAATCTGTCTGAAATCAGATCATATTAAGAGAGGAGTGTGCCCACATGGGAGGTATCTAGTGCCGTGCCAGAGTCTACTGAGTATGTGCAGATCTCCATTTTCACAGTGATTTCTGCAGCACCGATGGACAGGTAAGTATCATCTATGGGTGCAGGATGTGAGGTGTGGGCACACTCTGCACCCATGAATCAGATGGATCTCTGCAAATGCTCAGACCACAATTCCACCTACACCATACCTCCCAACTGTCCCGAATCCAGTGGGACAGTCCCGCTATTTGGACACTGTCCCGCTGTCCCACCCGCGGGTAGCAGTGTCCCACAGGTGGGGGGGGGGGCAGTTGCCAGTTCCTTTGATCACCTGCTGCAGCGAGTGATCTCCGAATAGATGGCGTGCGCATGGCATCTATTCAGTAAAAGGCGGTAAGCAGGGGGCTACCCAGCTGCTCGGGGAGCACTGGGTACGCCCCCACAACGGTGAAAAACGGGTCCGTGGTGCGAGGTCACACCCACTCAACCGAGACCACACCCCTCTCTCTGGAGGCCACGCCCTCTACTCGGGCCGCGCGAGGGTCCCGATGCAGCACACAGAAAAGTTGGGAGGTATGCCCACACTCATAACACCCATTCACCTGTAACTTGTGGTGCTGCAGACAAGGGTACGACTTGTGCGCAGTTGTTTAAAGTTGCCTATTCTCAGCTCGGACATATGCGCAGTGCACGGAATCATGAGATCAGTCTGCAAAATGGACTTGTGGGAATCTCTGAATCAGGCACAGTGTTTTTTTTTTTTTCCTTTACATGTCGTTTACGCCCAGTAATATTAGAAAGTGGCAGCATGGTAGAACCTCTCCTTTGTCACTAGAGATGTGCACCGGAAATTTTTCGGGTTTTGTGTTTTGGTTTTGGATTCGGTTCCGCGGCCGTGTTTTGGATTCGGACGCGTTTTGGCAAAACCTCCCTGAAATTTTTTTGTCGGATTCGTGTGTGTTTTGGATTCGGGTGTTTTTTTTTTCAAAAACCCCTCAAACACAGCTTAAATCATAGAATTTGTGGGTCATTTTGATCCTATAGTATTATTAACCTCAATAACCATACTATCCACTCATTTCCAGTCTATTCTGAACACCTCACACCTCACAATATAATTTTTAGTCCTAAAATTTGCACCGAGGTCGCTGGATGACTAAGCTAAGTGACCCAAGTGGGCGGCACAAACACCTGGCCCATCTAGGAGTGGCACTGCAGTGTCAGACAGGATGGCACTTAAAAAAATTGGCCTCAAACATCACATGATGCAAAGATAAAAAAAAAAAAAAAGGTGCAAGATGGAATTGTCCACGGAGGAATTGATTATAATTTATTTTGATGAACATCACCTTCTCCACATTTTGTGGAAGTAACCTCGTACGCCGATCGCTGACAAGGTGACCGGCTGCACTAAATACTCTTTCGGAGTACACACTGGAGGGGGGGGGGGGGGGCAATTTAGGTAAAATAAAGCCAGTTTGTGCAAGGGCCTCCAAATTGCCTCTTTTTCCTGCCAGTATACGTCTGACGTGCCTACTTGGATGCTGTCACTCATATAATCCTCCACCATTCTTTCAATGGTGACAGAATCATATGCAGTGACAGTAGACGACATGTCAGTAATCGTTGGCAGGTCCTTAAGTCCGGACCAGATGTCAACACTCGCTCCAGACTGCCCTGCATCACCAGCTGACTGCCTGGTGCGTTATCACCGTGCGCTTATTACTGCTTTATCACTTCTTTATCCCTTCTCCGGTTAATACATCTGCCTCATTACACCTTATTTCTACTTTTGAAATACATTAGGCTGGTTTTGAAAAATGACAGGAGCTGATTGGCTGGTACTTTATCTCCATCCACTTTACCTCCATCCAAGGCTTAGTTTAATAACCCCAAAGTACCAGCCAATCAGCTCCTAACTGACATGTTACAGGCTGTGTTTAAAAAATGACAGTTATGAGCTGATTGGCTGGTACTTTTACTCAGTGCACTCTGTCTATTTTCAAGACTTGATACATAGACCCCAGTATTCTGTAGCAGGGCACCCACCAAGAAGGTCAGTTATGGCATACCTCCCAACTATCCCGAATCCTGGGGGACAGTACTGCTATTCGGGCACGGTCCAGCTGTCCCACCTGTGGGCAGCAGTGTCCCGCGGGCAGTTGGGGGAGGCTTTGATCACCCACTGCTCTGCTCTGCAAAACAGTCGGTGATCACTGAATAGATGCTTTGCACATGCACACGGCATCTATTTAGTGCAGGGAAGTGAGCAGAGGGCTGCTCAGCTGCTCGGGGAGCGCTGGGCACCCCCCCAAAATGGCGGAAAACTGATCCTTGCCACAGGGCCATGCCCACTCAGCTAAGGTCATGCCCCTACCACCTGAAGCCACTCCCCCTCCCCGGGTCACACAGATTCTCCATTCAGAAAAGTTGGGAGGTATGGTTATGGATATAGGTGCAATGATGATAATTTTATAGCATATAGTATTATTCTTGTGCGGGTCGCTTTTTTCAAACACAGCCTGTAACATGACAGTTACTTTAAGTCACTCCACTTTATCACTCTCCAAGGCTTAATACATCTTCCCCACAGTGGAAATGTTGATTCTGGATAACAAACACATGTCATTGTTATTCCTATAAATGCAAATACGAGATGTAGTTATCATCCCCGTGGTTGGGATCCCGGCGGTCAACATACTGACGCTGACATCCTGACTGCCAGAATGCTGGCAGGGGACCAAGGGCTATTCCCACTCGCGGGTGTCCACAACACACATAGAGTGGGAATAGAACCTGTGGCGAGTGCAGCAAGCCACCGAGCCCGCAAGGGGCTTCATTGCGTTCGCCCCCCTGCTGGCATTCTGACGGCCGGGATCCCAGCATCAGTATGCTGACCGCCAGGAGCCCGGCCGCCTGTCACACAACCCCAACCCGCAAATACTTCATGTAAATTATATTGTTATAGAAGTTCATATAGTTTGTAGTGTTTTTGTCTGCTCAAGCTCCATGTACATTCTCTCAGATAAACAATGGAGCGGAACAAACCTGGGACAAAAAATACCAATGTGGACACCCCCATTTCCATATAAACTTTGTACTTCAGCTTCAAGGGAAAATAGAGATCTGCAGTTCCACAGTAAATAAGTGTTCAACAATAACTGCATCTTGGTTACTAAGAAAAGCTTTATGGAACTATAAGTCACAGACTTAACACTAACCTGGTCTTAAACAACAAAGTACTGCCTCCTCCCTCCATTGAAGACAACTGATGCTACTTTGAGGACAATGGTAGCCTATACAAGTGAAAAGATAAGATGCAGTTAGTTGAGTTGCAGTGATGTCACGGGTGTAGAGCAACAAACTAATTTCCCTATATTTTGTTATATGTCAAGATTTCCACAGGTGCCTACTCCAGATTTGGACCCTCAAATGAACTCTACAATAGCTGTAATGATGAGTCCAAGCCTCATAGAGATATTTAACCTACTCTATTATTGCACAAAATTCCTATTGCATTAAGGAGATGACTGCAGAAGGATGCGGTGCTAAGGAGCAAGGCTGTTAATGAGTTATGCCACCTTCTGAATTTACCATGTGGTTGATGTAAAGTATAATGTTCAGATCCAGTTCCCTTTTGTCCTTCAACAGATCACTTTGTCCCACAAAGACTGTTACGAGATCAAGGTCTGAGGTCACGTAGAACTAAAGATCAAAGCTGAGCCTGGGTCCTAACAGTATAGTTTTTGCCATTTAATGGCTTGAAATCCTATATGCCAGGTAAAAGGGTCAAGGCAGCAAATGTGCACATGGAAATTTTATGTTGCATACATTATTGGTACAAATTTGAGGTTTACAAATACCAAACACTGAGGTTTACAATCAAGGTTATTCTGTTTTACCCAAGGTTACCAAATTTCCAAAGCAAAGGAATGAACGGTGGATTCAGACCCCTGCCGACAAACAGATTTACAAGGTTCTTTACATTTAACTCTAGAGAATTCAGTAAGGAAAAGAGCTTTTACATTTCCAGTCCTCAAGGACCCAGAGTCCGGCGAAAGCTCTAGGATTTCTTCAAATCAATTAGGTTTCACTTAAGGAAATGCTTTCATCTGTATTGCCCTGAGAACTTGATCTGACCATTCTCTTCAAGTATAGGAATGTTATACTTCTGGGATAAGCAATGTTTTTTATTTTCTCTGGCTATAGGTAGTTTGCACTGGAATGACTGGTAACATTTTAGAATTTTCATTTCTATTTTTTTTTTTTTTTAACTTCTAATGTTAGATTTCTGTACAGAAGGTAGGGATTAGCAACATAGCGTTAAATATATAAATAGGGTAAATTAGCATACTGTAATAACTCAACATAATATTTTCCTGAATTCTTCCTGTATTTATTGAGATGAAGTACTTTTTGGCTAAATCACAGAGTTTAAAAAAGCAAATGGTAAATCTACTATTTAAAATTGATTGACATTACACATGTACTGTACGTTAAGTGGGTGTAAGCTGGATTGCACTCCGTCCTGTTCCCTTCCCATTTAATGCATCAATGGTTCTTGGCTATTCAGTTATGCAGAATAGGAGTGAGTGGGATTTACCTTCCTAACTGTCCAGCTGATTGGGGCAATGAAGTCCAGGTCAGGAAGGCATTATAGAGCCCTCAAATAACAATGGTCCCATCAAAGTCAGATCAGTTGAGAGGTACCATGTCTGGAACATCAGATTAGTATGCACAAGATGTGGACAGAGCGCTGTAAAGATATACGTGTAGTAAGCAGTCTGGGGATGCTTCCTATATAAAGTAGACCACATGTCCAGATTTGCCTCTTAGGAGGCTTACTTACTTGCTATGGCTCCCGAAAGCCTGGTATACAGAAACTTCCTGCTGATGGTGTTAATAATCAACAAACAAAAGGGAAAAATTACATAAATATGTAAAATCTGCAAACCACCATGTACAGCTGCTGGAAGGAGCCACTCTCCTAATCAGAGGTTGCATTGATAGTTAGAGCAAATCTGGTTATTGATGGATAGAACATTCTCAGAGGCACAACCGCTTCAGCAGAGGCCATTTTTAGACAGAGACACTGCAGCTGCCATGGATGATGGTTCAGGCTATGGTGCGCCGATGGTAGGGTATCTAGAACCACCGATGGTGTTACAGAGTGCTGGAGCATGGAAAGGATGCATCTCAGGGCTTGCACACTCAGGCACACGCTAGTGCACAATGAGCAGGCTGCAGGTGTGTAAGTTCATCCCAGTCGCCAGGGGCAAGTTTAAGTTTGGTGCACTCCCCTTTAAAAAAATGGGATAACAAAGATGGTGTGAGTGTGTGTATGTGTCCATATATAAAAAAACACATGACTTACAGAATTATAAAGGTAGCCTTCTCAGTCGGTCTACAGGGACTGAAGCCCGCAGTGAATTGACAGGGCGCCAGCTACACTGCGTGACAATGGCTAATGCGTCAGGGTCGGACTCTCTGCAGAATCAGAGTTCAACAGGGGGTCCCATCTCACAGTCCAGAAGCAGCAGTAGGTGTGCCATCGCTTGCTGCAGTGCAGGCTGAGCATTACCAGGTGGGAGCCGTCTTGTCCCCTATTACAGGTGTTAGCAAGGCTCCTGGGACAGAGCCAATTAACTCTGCAGCAGCAGTGGGTGTGCCACAGAGCTCCATTGGAAGACTTGGATCCCACTGTGAACCACACAGGTTCTGCTGTACATGCAGGTGCCCCTTCAGTGCTTGGAGCTCGGAGGCAGGCGTCTCCATTGCCTCTGGGATTTATGCCCCTGGCAGGCTGAAACACCTGCGACTCCGTCAACAGACACAAGTGCACCTCTAAATCAGGATCCTAGAGTGCACCTACGTGTTGTAGAAAGGGGGAAAAATGTGAAGAGCCACACTGTCGAAATGTGTAAATGTTGCATCAGATCCTACCTAATACTTTAGGTGTGAGGCAGTTTTGTGTGGACGTGTGCATCGGCATATGCACTTTCATGACAGACCTACTTACTGTACATGTTGCTACATTTTATACTTTGTCCTCGTGCTGGTGGTGCCTGTTTCGTATAAAGTGACAACAACAGTAAGAAATACAAAACGTTATTATACACTGGACATGCTACCTGCTGATGTGAATACTAATATGGTTGTAATGAATCTTTACCCTACAGCAAGGGGGAATTTGATCTCCGAACATCCACATCTGTCATCTTCTAACCATTAAAAGAAGAATATATGTCACTTATACAGAATGAAATTTGATTAGTCTTTCAAAGTGTACCCAAAACATAACAGGACAAACATGAGATTCCCGAAATGAAACTATTCAGATGGTAATATCTGACAATGATGCTGTGTCAGATCAACAACATGAAAAGAAAAACACAGCTTCATTTTACTCTGATGTTGTTAATGACAGCACATGAAATAAACTGTATTAGTAGACTACATTTTTGTTTCCTTAAAGGAGAACACCAACCACTTGTTAATTCATATTCTCCAACGCACTACATCCACCTCCCCTCATCTACAAACCCTTCAATGGCAGCCCTTCCCTTTCAGAATCTGATTCATGCTTCTCACCATAGGCGTGCGCACGGGGGGTGCCTGGTGCGCACAGGCACCCCCTAATGTCCAGCACACCCCCACACGCCACGCCTGCAGCACGCTGCTCATTCCTGTGCCTGCCACAGCGCAGGCATTACAGAGTCACACTGACTCATGTTATGCCAGCGCTGCGCTGTCCGCTGCCAGTGCCCCAGAGTCTTCAGAAGTTCAGCAACGCGTCAGCTGCAATGACCGGGTCCCGGCCGGGAGGGGGAGGAGGAGCCGCACTCTCAGCTCCTCCCCCCAGAGTCAATAATGCTGCCTGTGTGGGACTAGCCGGCGGGAGGGGGAGGAGGGGCCGCTCTCTCAGCTTCTCCTCCCATACTCCATAATGCTGCCAGTGTGGGACTTGCCGGCCGGAGGGGGAGGAGGGGCCGCTCTCTTAGCTCCTCCTCCCATAGGTCACAATGCTGCTTGTGTGGGATTCCCCGGCTGGAGGGGGAAGGAGGGGTTGATCTCTCAGCTCCTCCCCTTTCATACTTCTCCACGTGCCCTGATGTCCCCAGCTCAAAAACGTCCATTGGAGGGTAGCAAAGGCGCTGACCATCATGATGTGCAGCAGCACTTGATTGTAGAGGTAGGAGAAACACAATCCTAGATTTTATTTGTTCAAGTAGCAAGTGCCGCTCAGCACCTCTTTGTCTCTCCATCGGCCCCCTCTCTCTCTCTGTCTTTCTATCTCCCCCTCAGGTCCCACTTTCTCTTGCCCCCCTCTCCCTCCCTCTGCCCTCTCTCTCTCTCTCTCTTGTGCACTATTTCTCCCTCGACCCTTCTCTATCTCTCTCTTCACACCCCCCCCTCTCTCACTTTCCCCCCTCCTTCTCCCACTTCCCTGTCTCTCTTTCTCTGCCCCCTCTCTCTCCGTCTCCTCCCTTGCCCCTCTTTCTCGGTCTCCCCCGCTGTCTCTCTCTCTCTCTCCCTCTATACCTCTCTTATGTCTCTCTCTCTGTTCCCCTGCACCACTCTTCCTTCCTCTTCATCCCTCTCTCTCACTCTCTCCTATTGCCTAATATAATTCCTCTTCTACATACGCGCACACCGGGGGGGTTTCCGAGTACCTGGAAACCCCCCCTGCCAGCCGATCAATTACCACAGATGACTGATCATTTATTTAAACAGCGGATCTTTGTACAAATGAGTGTGCTCCTCACCAAGCTCACACCTGCATCGGCGTCTCTACCTATACTCCTCCTCCCGCGTCTCCTTTTGTCGCCTCCCATGTCGCTGCCTGTCCCGCGTCTCCTCCTCTCGCGTCCCGCATCTCCTCCTCTCGCCTCCCGTGTCTCTGCTTGTCCCGCATCTCGGCCTCAACCTCCCGCATCTCCTCCTCTCGCCTCCCGTGTCTCCTCTCCGTCCGTGCCTCTGCCGCGTCTCCTCTCCGTGCATGCCTCTGCCTGTGCCGCGTCTCTGCCTCTCCCTCTACCTCCCGCGTATCTGATATTCTCTAAAAGCCGTTGCTGGTCTGTGGGAACTGATAGCCCTCTAGAGCACTGCACATTCCGGAGTACCAGCTTGTTGGACCACAGGGCTTCCTCCCGACCTGCAGGTAAAATATAACTGCTCATGGGCACCTCTTCTCATTGTGCTGCTGGCTGCTGCTGAAATCTCTCTCCCCCCAAGACCCTTCAACGTTCTCTCTCCCTCCCTCATGCCTCTCCCCATGCCCCTCTTTCTTCATGCCTCTCTCTGCCCATGCCCCCTCTCTCTGTCTCCCAATGCCCCCTCTCACCCGTGTCTTTCTCTCCCACCTCTCTCCATGCCCCACACTCTCTCTTCCCATATCCCCTCTCTCTGCACATGTACCTCCTCTTTCCCATGTCCCCCTTCTGTTTCACACCTCGGCCACCTGTCTCACCATGCCTCTCTCTCCTCCTTCCAGTCCTCTTCCTCTCTTCTCTCTCTCCCATGCTCCCCCACTCTCTCTCCCTCCCCAAGCCCCCCTTCTCACTCCATTCCTCTTTCTCTGTCCCTTTATTGTCTTCCTAAGCTCTGTATGTGCGTGCAAACACAAATGGGTTTTTATATATATATTAGCTTACCGATCATCGGGATCCTGGTGGTCACAATACAGACGCCGGAATCCCGGCGGGGGCACCACACTGCCATACCATCTATATATATAACAGCCAATAAGGAAAGCTGTTATTAACGTTATCAAGTCTGTGAAGTGCAGCTATATCTTGCTTTGTGTGTATATATATATATATATATATATATATATATATATATATATATATATATATAATCTCTATCTCACATATCTGGAACCCCCTCCCCCCCTAAAAATCCTGCGTTTGCCACTGTTCTATGCCTCTCTCTCTCTCTCTGTCTACCCCTCTTTGTCTGTCTCTCTCTCCATCTCTGCCCCTCTGTCTCCACCCCCTCTCTCTCCCTGTGTGTCTCTCTCTCTGTTCCCCTGCACCTTTCTTCCTTCTTCACCACTCTCTCTCTCCTTCGCTCTGTCTCCCCCTGTCTACCCCCTCTCTCTGTCTACCCCCACTCTCTCTCTGTCTACCAGTTCTCTCTCCATCTCCCCCTCTGTCTCTCTCCATCTCTGCTTCCCTCTCTCTCCGTCTCCGCTCCTCGCTCTCCCTCCATCTCTCAATAGGCGTGTTAGTCACTCCCAATAGACGATTATAGACACGCCCCTCCAATCGTGCACCCCCTAATAAAATGTGCTGCGCACGCCTATGCTTCTCACACTCACTTACAAATCCCTCACGCACTCCTCTTCAATTTACATCTCTGACCTTATCTCCCTTTACACTCCCACCCGTCCTCTTCGCTCCGCTAATGCAAGCCACCTCTCCTGCCTTCTTATTACTTCCTCCCACTCTTACTGCCATGATTTTTCAAGTGCTGCTCCCTTTCTCTGGAATTCTCTACCTCTCCCCCTCAGACTCTCCACCGCTCTACAAAACTTTAAACAGGCTCTTAACAACCAGTTCTTCACCAAACCCAGCCAACTCTCATTGTAACCCTCTGTTCCACTCTCACTGTCTACCCCGTCTGTGTCACCCCTGTCTGTCTGCCCCTCCCCTTTAGAATGTAAGCTCTCGTGAGCAGTGTCTTCGTCCCTTATGTACTTTTCCTTCTCTTACCTAAACTTTCTTCCATTCCATACTCCCTTTGACAGCACCAAATCCCTCGGTATTCTCTCACCTTCATACTTTATTTCAGTGTCGTCTGCTGATGCAGCTATGTTTACGTACGCTGCACTTGTCCTATATTGTTTTCAACTATAAGTCACTGTTTCCCTTTTTTGCTTATTTGTTTATGTACTCTGTAATTGGGTGCTGCGAATCCCTTGTTGTGCCATATAAATAAATTATAACTATAATAATTTAATATTTTAATAATCATTATAATTGATCATTATAACAATAATAATTTCATTATTTGCAGCACTGTCACACGGTGGTTTCCACTTCACACACACATCTAGGCCTAATAATAGTAAAGGTGGTGGGGTTGGAATCTTACTGTCACAGTTTTTCACATACACTGTTCTACCTCAGGTTCCATCACTCGCATTCACATCATTTGAAGTTCACTCTATCAGGATTTTCACCCCCTTCTCTCTGCGTGTTGCAGCTATCTATCGCCCTCATGGGCAACCTAAACAACAATTTCTAGAAGATTTTTCTGCCTGGCTCCCACACTTCTTATCCTCTGACATCTCCACCATCATTATGGGCGATTTCAATATAGCTCTTGACAGTCCACAATTTGTTCATGCATCCAAACTCCTCTCTCTAACCTCCTCTCTTGGCCTAACCCAATGGTCCGACTCCTCTACCCACCAGGAGGGCCACTGCCTTGATCTTGTGTTCACCAGGCTCTGCTCAGTTTCCCAACTCATTAACACTCCTTTCCCTCTCTCTGATCACAACCTGATCACCTTCACAATCTCTTCTATTACTTTAAATTCTAGGACACTAAAACCAAGCAAGCCTCCTCTAACACGCAGAAATACTAACAATATAAATTTTCAACAACTTTCCACTTCTCTGCAACAACGTCTCTCACCAATCTCTACATTCACCACACCTGACACTGCTGTATCCCACCTGCACCAGACCCTAGAGAGTGCCCTTGATGAAGTTGCTCCAGCTACCCATCACACTCCACGTAGGCTTAGATGCCAACCATGGCACTCTAAATCAACAAGACACCTACAAAAACTGTCACGTAAGGTAGAACGTCAGTGGCGGAAATCTCTGAATCCAAGTGACTTTCTCACATATAAGACTACCTACCACTCCTATCGTCAGGCCCTGGACACTGCCAAACAAACATATTTCCAATCTCTCATCTCTTATCATGCCACCAACCCCAAACAACTTTTTAATACATTTAAATCACTTCTTTACCCTCCCTCACCTCCCCCACTAGCTAATATCCGTGCACAAGAACTTGCTTCCTACTTCAAGGATAAGATTGATAAAATCCGAGATGAAATGGTATGCTCTAACTCAGCCAGTGACCGGCTCAAATCCCTATCTGAACCCTCTGGCACTTTCTCTTCATTTGATCCCACAAGTGAAGATGAAGTATCAACACTCTTTTCATCCTCCTACTCCACTACCTCTCCTCTTGATCCTATACCCTCACAGGTCAGCAAAAGTTTGTCTCCTGTGCTTATCCCAACCTTAACTAAAATCTGTAATCTCTCTCTCTCTACTGGCATCTTTCCATCTCTGTTTAAACATGCAGTGATTACTCCCATTCTGAAAAAACACAACTCTGACCCAAACACACTCTCTAACTACCGTCCCATTTCTCAGCTACCCAGTCCCTCCAAGCTACTTGAGAGACTTGCCTACACTCGCCTTACACACTTTCTTAACTCCCACAACTTACTGGACCCATTTCAGTCAGGCTTTCGTGCCCAACACTACACGGAGACGGCACTGACCAAAGTAGTGAATGATCTGGTCACTGCTAGATCAAAAGGCCATTACACACTACTTATTCTTCTAGATCTCTTTGCTGCTTTTGACACTGTTGACCACTCTCTTCTCATACAAACACTAGAGTCCCTAGGTCTTCAGGACACAGCCCTTACTTGGTTCTCATCCTACCTATCTAATCGATCTTTCAGTGTTCACTTCACTGATTCTACCTCCTCTTCTCTACCTCTATCAGTTGGAGTACCGCAAGGCTCAGTCTTAGGTCCTCTGCTTTTCTCAATCTATACCTCCTCTCTTGGTAAACTAATCAGCTCCTTCGGATTTCAGTATCATTTGTACGCTGATGATACTCAAATCTACCTATCCTCCCCAGATTTATCACAATCTGTATTGGCTCGTGTCACTGGATGCCTGTCTGCCATTTCATCTTGGATGTCATCTCGCCATCTCAAACTCAACATTTCCAAAACAGAATTAATTATTTTCCCACCAGCTAAGGGTAGTTACCAACCTGATATTGCCATAACTGTTGACAATGCAACTATCCACCCTACCCCACAAGCTCGCTGCCTAGGTGTCATCCTTGACTCTGAACTGTCATTTGTTCCACACATTCAATCTGTCTCTAAATCATGTTACATGCACCTTAAAAACATATCCAAAATACGCCCTTATCTTACACAAGACACTGCAAAAACTCTGATCCATGCACTCATCATCTCCCGCATTGATTATTGTAATAGTCTCCTTACTGGTCTTCCCAAAAATAGGCTCTCACCACTTCAATCCATTTTAAATGCAGCTGCGAGGCTAATCTTCCTCGCCAGACATTCTTCGTCTGCTGATCCGCTCTGTCAGTCCATCCATTGGTTAACGGTATTCTACCGTGTCAAATATAAAATACTTTTACTTACATACAAGGCTATTAACCAAACTGCACCATCATACATCTCCTCACTCATCTCAAAATATCTCCCTATCAGACCCCTCCGCTCTGCACAAGATCTGCGTCTCTCATCCAGATGTATTACCTGTTCCCACTCAAAATTACAGGACTTTACCCGGGCTTCACCCACTCTGTGGAATGCCCTCCCACGCACAATAAGACTCTCCACTAGTCTCCAAACCTTTAAACGTTCCCTGAAAACTCATCTCTTCAGACAAGCCTACCAAATTCCTGACCCACACACATAACCTTCAATGCTTCCCTATCCAGTTACATTCCCTCTGCACAGTCCCCATAACCTCACATTTTGTCTTCCAACATTGCTGGGTGGTCATATCATACAACCCACTAAGAACCTAGCAATCTGGGGAACCATTATGTAACAGGTTGCATCTATCCTTGTGTATCAATGCCTATTTCCCTATAGATTGTAAGCTTGCGAGCAGGGCCTTCCTACCTCTCTCTGTCTGTCTTTGCCCTGTTTTGTTCTATAACTGTTGTTCTAATTGTAAAGCGCAACGGAATATGCTGCGCTATATAAGAAACTGCTAATAAATAAATATATATTATATATCATATGCTTTTTTGCTATGTTATGGTGAAAAACAAAGACAGAATTTAAACTACGGGCACCCGGGACCAGCAAAGTGGAGCTCCTACTAGAGTTCTCTCAAAGTAGAATAGTAGCAAGGACCTCACAACCACCGAGTTATCACACTGGTGGAACCTGATTTGGAGGTCTCAGCAAAGTAACCCATAGTTAGCTTTAAATGACTTGTTTGCCTGTGGAACATTAATTTGAGTGACAAGTCTCAGTACCCCAGGCTTTGGCATATGAATTCCCCTTTCTGGGCCCAATGCTAATTTGTCCTGTTACCCATAAATCCACATCCCTCATTTCAAGCTCTATAGGCCTCTGACCTTACACCTCTAGTCTAAAGGGCCCCATACACTAGAACGATAATGCCAGATTTCATCCGATTTCGGGCATTTGGCCTGTTATATCGGGGAAAATCGGGCATTTTGGAGGTGTTTCTGATCCGATCTGATGTGCATTCCCGTGAGCATTGGATCGGATCCTCCAGATTGAATGTGCTCCACTCGTGATATGTCGGACCCCGCAGGCATGGCTGGGATCGCACAAGATATATCGTATGCAAAAGGACAGCATACGATGTATCTTGGGTGATCCTGCCGCCCGGGAGGCTGCTGAGGTGATCGCCTACGACATGTCAGATGGACATGTCGCAGTAGTATATGGGGCCCTTAAATGCCTCATCATACCGCTGCCAAACTGGTCCACTATACTTGTTACATACCGAATATATAAAATGAATGTATTGTAACAAGATATATTTAACAATTTGTTTTGCTTGTGAAATACACGTTTGCTATTAGGCTGCAATAATACTTATATAACAGGGACAGCTCTCTAGCTCTAAAAAGGTATTAATAGACAGTACCAGCCAACAAATTAAATAGTGAAAGATTAGGACAAATATGTAAGTGACACTACATTGTAGAAAACAGTTGCACTTAATGACCCAGTACCCTGGGAAGGACAGACAGAAAAGATCAGAATAGCTTACTGTGAATGGGAGTTCACTGTAGATAGGGACAGAGTAGGGAGAGAATAAGACAGCGGAGGGCCCTGCTTGTGAGAGACTACAGTCTACAGGAGTGGGCTGTAACTGGGAAGGGCTAAGGAAGAAGGGCAGATGTTGTAAGTTAAAAGTGTTATTAGGGCTGGTAGGCTTTGATAAACAGGTGCATTTCCTGGACATGATTGAAATAATGCAGGCTGGTAGATGTTATTATACAGCTGTGGAATGAGTTCCAGAGGAGGAGAGTAGCACAGGAAAAATTTTGGATGCAGAAGTGGGACAGGTAGTCAGTGGAGAAGCAAGGCGACAGTGAGATGTGGGGAGGAAGGATAAAGTCATTTAAATGTTTGGTTGAGAAGCTTAGAAGGGATTCTGTAGGGGAAGGGGAGCCAGTGAAAGGTCTGCTGCACTAATAGATGTAAGGGGATAGATGCGTCATCGCTTGGAAAGTGATAAAATGGAGAGTGAAAAAGCACCAGACAATCAGCTTCTTACTGCCATTTTTCAAACACAGCCTGTGACATGGCAGTTAGGAGCTGATTGGCTGGTGCTTTTTCACTCTCCACTCTCCATTTTATCACTTTTCAAGCGAAGTCAGGAAAGAGGAAGAGAAAAGAGTATACAATGGAAAGGGTGCAGAGCATACAACGGAGGTGGTGCGGAGCATACAGGGGACTAGGCTGTCATGTATGTAGACAGGATCACAGGACACACAGGTATTGCACAATCTCCACAGAGATAAGTAGTACACACATGTGTGTAAACAAAGGTTTCACTATCTCACTCAAAAATTCTGTATTTCTGAACATTTGGATACGGGATACTCAACCTGTACATGATAAATAAAGTAAACCCCATAGTATCGCTGACTGTTCATGTAGAATTTTATAGAAAGCGGAGGCTATCTGTTTCTCAGCTCTTGGCAGATGTCTTTGCTTTGGTCATAGACTCAAAAAAAACAGGGTCCAGAGATTTGTTTGTAGACAGTTAATGTCACTTCCAGGCATTCATGTTAGAGTCATCAATCTCATGGTGCAGCAGATCTTCCCTGCTTCCTGAGTGCCAGGCACGCTGTTCTCATTCCAAGCTTTCATTTATCTAATGCCAGTGTTTATATTCAGAACTTGTTTATGATACTCAAGCCAGCGTTTAGCCTGACCTCCGGAGTGGCACACTCATGGCATACGTCCGAGGGTGTCCTGAGTAAACTTTGCTTGTGTGTTCAGCCGTCACTGGTATGTGCAAAATTACACAGTTTCTCTTTGTCCTTGACCTGCTGAGCTATTAGGATCAATTAGGAGGGGACCTGATTGGATAGGATTACAAGCACACAAACTACAGGACTGATTGATTACCATATGATTAGGGTCACACCTGTAACTTATTCTTTTTCCTATACATTAATACTATCTAACACCGGGGGAGATAAACGAAGCCTCGGAGAGTGATAAAGTGGTGAGAGATAAAGTACCAGCCAATCAGCTCCTAACTGCCATACTACAGACTGTTTGAAAAAGGACAGGAGCTGATTGGTTTATAATTTATCTCTCTCCACTTTATCACTCTACAAGGCTTACTACCTCTGCCCCTATCTCTCTTTACCTTTCTCTCCTTCTCTGTTGCTCCCTGTCTTTGGGGCTAATTAATCAGTGATCGCATCTTCAGTGCAATATTTGCACCAAGGATTGCACTGCAATAAGCAATCCTATCATCTAATGTATAATGAGCAGAAGCAGTGACAGGGGCACCGAAAGGACTCTGGGGGTCATTCCGAGTTGATCGCTCGCTAGCAGTTTTCAGCAGCCGCGTAACCGCGTTGTCGCCGCGACAAAAACAAGCATTGTCGCCGCTTGCAAAACATGACCAGCCCTGGACTTACTCTTCGTGTGCATTGATTCTAACATTGCAGGGTTGGCTTTTGACGTCACACACCCGCCCAGCGTTCGCCAGCCACGCCTGCGTTTTCCCCGGCATGCCTGCGTTTTTCCAAACACTCCCTGAAAACGGTCAGTTGACACCCAGAAACGCCCCCTTCCTGTCAATCTTCTTGCGTTGTGCCGTGCGACTTAAAGTTTTGCTAGAACCTGTGCAAAAAAAGTCTTTGTACCCGTACGTCGCGCGTGCGCATTGCGGTGCATACACATGTGCAGAAATGCCAATTTTTAGCCTGATAGCTGCGCTGCGAACAACGGCAGCTAGCGATCAACTTGGAATGACCCCCCCTGTCCCTGCGATGTGCTCAGTGAGCTGCCAGGGGTCTGTGTATGCACAGTCAGCCAGATCGCACTGCACAGCAGCCATTTCTGGGGTACTTTGCGGCACCGCAGATCCTTCGGGATCTGAATGAGGACCAATGACAGGCTGATCAATCAATTTGTTTCATAGGTGTTTATTGCCTTTAGTAGAATGCAAGTAATGACGTTTGTACAGTAGGATAGATTTGCCTCACTTTGTAGAACTAGCATGTTCATATCACTCTATGGGCAGGATGTACTAAAGTGAAAATGCAGTAATAACCCTATTTTCTGAGTTTTTGCTGCATTTTCATATGTACTGACCTACGTCCGCCAGGTCTCTGTCACGCAGGGTCTGGCGTTATCCTGTCGAAGCCTATGGGGCTTCTTCCGCAAAGTGATGCTGTGAGGGTTACGTCATGGAACCCTCCCAGCATCCCCCACGGCCGCTGCTGGTCTCAGACCCGGAAGTCCAGCAGCCACAGCGCATCGCAAAGGACAGCTGTTATCGGGAGTAGTACATATGCGATTAGTGTCGGAGGGATGTGTGGCGGGATGTACTGCAACAGTTTGGTACATCCCGTCCTAAGTATATTATAATATATCATTTAAAGTCAATTCAAGGTTTAAGCTCAAAGTTTATATCGTTAGAACAAATTTGTTTTTTTTATGCTGGTTTTTTTTCACCTTATGTCGAGTGAGTGACGATTAGGAACATACTGAAAAAAGAAAACAATGACATTATAATTGTCAGCTGTCCTGCTGGAAAGACAAAATATAGACTACAAAGCCTAAAATATGTAAGAAGACACCATCCAAACAATGAACCCATGAACTACGGAAAGCTCTGAACAGTGATCGGCCTGAGAGTGATGATGAAACAGCTTTCTGGAAACTTTTGTTCATCTTATGAAGTGTTTTAATTGCTCAGTACTAAAAAAAAAAAAAAAAAAAAGTGAGACCATCACGTAAAGACCACCCTATAATGAAAAAGCCTGTTAGATCAAAGGACCAGAAGAATACATATATGGGGACGGATGTAATGGATTGCGATACGGCCGGACTCGGACATTTATTTAAAGCAACAAACATTTACAAGGCAAAACCAACCAGGTTTTGCCTTGTAAACGTTTGCTGCTTTAAGTATATGTGAATCTTGGAGCTCTAGCCGTCTCGCAAGCCATTACATCCGGCCCCAAATATCTATAAATATGTTATAAGGAAATAATGCAAGCAGTGACGATATTATTCAGGATGTAGTCATTAGGTTGACATTTACAATATTGATATTCATAATGTTGACACCACAATGTCGACAATTATATTGACATTGTTAAAATGTTGACAGGCAGCATGTCAGCATTCTTGGAAAGTCGACACGTGAAACGTCGGGGAGAGGATAGGGTTACACTACAGGTGGGAGGGTTAAGCACTAGGGAGAGGTTAGGGTTAGGCTAGGGGGGTTAGGCACTATGGAGAAGTTAGGGTTAGGTACTAGGGAGAGGTTAGGGTTAAGCTGTGGGTGGGAGGGTTAGACACTAGGTAGAGGTTAGGGCTAGGCTACGGGTGGGAGGGTTAGGCACTAGGGAGAGGTTAGGGTTAGGCATTAGGGAAAGGTTAGGGTTAGGTATTAGGGAAAGGTTAGGGTTAGGTACCAAGGAGAGCTTAGGCACTAGGGAGAGGTTAGGGCTAGGCTACGGGTGGGAGGGTTAGGCACTAGGTAGAGGTTAGGGTTAGGCTAGGGGGGTTAGGGTTAGGTATTAGGGAGAAGTTAGGGTTAGGTACTAGGGAGAGGTTAGGGTTAAGCTGTGGGTAAAAAACAACCCTGATCCAGGCGCTAATTTGTTAATTGTATTATTTACTCTTAATTTAAGATTTATAAATTTAGAGCTGCAATCTTTGTCCAGCTGTACCTGTGTACGTACAGCTAAACTTGATCAAAACACTGATCAAGAAGCTACACAAGAAAAAAGAAAAGTGACTGATTGCGCTATTACTCCAGGTGCGTATATGAATAAAAACACGTGTTTTTCACTTCTCTGGTGTTTATTTTAGTACAAACGTTATATCTCATACAACAATATAAAAAATGTAAGTATGCATACTCATTAGGGACACATTCTAAAAAATTATTTTATAATAATAAAAATGATGATATTTCTCTGTTTAAGACATCCAGTGCTCAAATCTATCAGAGACAATTAATAGTTACACTCCTGGATTAAAATGCAACATAATTTATGTATCCACAACGTTTAAACGGTGATTTTCCAAGGTGAAAACTCAGTTCTCTGTTTAAAGACACAGTTTCCACAACATTGAATATTGCTTATCTTCGTTGTATTAGAACTCAGTCTTTAGCATAGGACCACAGTTTTCATTCATATAATTGCAAAGTCCATAGACTGACAGTTTCTAAATTGAGCCGCTTACCACCGTGTCCGTGGATGCAGACGTGATGGGGAGATCCTCGCCGTGCACAGCGATGCTGGTTTGCTTTCCTTCTCCCCGTCCGTCCTCCGTGGTGGTAGCGGTGCTGGATGGTTTCTAACCCTCAACGTGAGTGGGGCCGCTTGTATGTGGACAATTTTCAGAATAGACTCTCCACCTTGCTAGCCGCGTCTCCTTTGATTGCAGTTCAGCTGGAGCGGCAGGTGTGTAGGAGGTCTCGTTGGTTGTCCTTAGCTCCCAATCCGGCAGGGTTGATCCCAAACAATGTCGCTGATCACTTGGCAGGGTGAAAGGCAATTCTCTAACACGTTTCGCACACAGGTGCTTCCTCAAAGAGTAATATACTTTCAAATTCCAAGGCTTTATATACCTGACCACCCTGATTGATGTTCCTCCCATTGGTCCAGATTGAATCACAGGTGCATTCTATTTCTAATTTTCTGCTGTGTGCACTTTGCTCTAATTGCTACAACTGGAGCACTGATCGTTATTATCAATTCTATTAAAAAATGCATACGTTTGATATAGAGAATATATATATGTGTCCATCAAGGAGAGATATTCTTAATTACTCATATACCACATTCCGAATTGACAGATAAATTAAACAAATGGATAAATAAATAAATAAAACAAAATTATAATTAAACATCCACCACTTCTTATCTCATATTTCTAACCCACCCCAGTATCGAACTCATAACCTCACTAATGGTAAACCAACACCTTACTCATTGAGCTATTAGGTGTTCACAATATCCCTCTGGACTATTTCTTATATGATGTATCTTAACTCCATTATTCAACAATCTCTATATAGCGGAGTATCCTTACGTTTGATAAACAGACATTTCTCATTAGTAGAGTAAACATTCTGTAATCAGCATCCCGTATGGCATACAGACCAACCCCACATTTAATCATATGTTTAACTTTGTTCTATAATCATTTTTAGCCCGATTAGCTATCGGACTTTTTTGTCTTAGTGCAGCTTTTAATCTATTCTCATCGAGCTCATCATCCATAAAGACTATGATTTATTAATTTTATATATCATAATAAACACAAAAAAATGTTCAGCTAAAGGATTTTAATTACAAATAGCAAACCCGTTTATATATTTTGATAGGTAGGTATATCTGACATACTCTGGATTTGAACTCAACATATAATTATATAAGGATTTCGACCTTACCCACTCGGCTACAGCGTCCCCTATATTTAATGTAGATTTTTCTTTATTCTATATTTTGTATGATGTTATTTTATATAATGTATAAAACAACTCTTACCAAAAGATTGATCCTTTCTTTTTAAACTACTTTTTTTATACATATATGTGAAAGAAAAATGATAAATGGCACCCACAATTAAATAATTCTTAAATTGTTTACTAGACTTTTCTTTCTCTCTTTTCTCTCACTTGCTCACTTTTCAACCACTTTTCTATTTCTTCATTATTATAGCTAATATTAATATGTCCTAAGTGGTCAGTGAATCCACTAGACAACTGAGACATTTCAGCATGATTATCTAATTTCCAAGCTTACAGGTAGTCTGTCCTTTCCTCTCAAAGGAATCAACCCTGGGATCAGGGTTGGGATCAACCCTGCCGGATTGGGAGCTAAGGACAACCAACGAGACCTCCTACACACCTGCCGCTCCAGCTGAACTGCAATCAAAGGAGACGCGGCTAGCAAGGTGGAGAGTCTATTCTGAAAATTGTCCACATACAAGCGGCCCCACTCACGTTGAGGGTTAGAAACCATCCAGCACCGCTACCACCACGGAGGACGGACGGGGAGAAGGAAAGCAAACCAGCATCGCTGTGCACGGCGAGGATCTCCCCATCACGTCTGCATCCACGGACACGGTGGTAAGCGGCTCAATTTAGAAACTGTCAGTCTATGGACTTTGCAATTATATGAATGAAAACTGTGGTCCTATGCTAAAGACTGAGTTCTAATACAACGAAGATAAGCAATATTCAATGTTGTGGAAACTGTGTCTTTAAACAGAGAACTGAGTTTTCACCTTGGAAAATCACAGTTTAAACGTTGTGGATACATAAATTATGTTGCATTTTAATCCAGGAGTGTAACTATTAATTGTCTCTGATAGATTTGAGCACTGGATGTCTAAAACAGAGAAATATCATCATTTTTATTATTATAAAATAATTTTTTAGAATGTGCCCCTAATGAGTATGCATACTTACATTTTTTATATTGTTGTATGAGATATAACGTTTGTACTAAAATAAACACCAGAGAAGTGAAAAACACGTGTTTTTATTCATATACGCACCTGGAGTAATAGCGCAATCAGTCACTTTTCTTTTTTCTTGTTAAGCTGTGGGTAGGAGGGTTAGACACTAGGTAGAGGTTAGGGCTAGGCTACGGGTGGGAGGGTTAGGCACTAGGGAGAGGTTAGGGTTAGGCTATGGGTGGGAGGGTTAGGTACTAGGGAGAGGTTAGGATTAAGCTGTGGGTGGGAGGGCTAGACACTAGGGACATATTAGGGTTAGGCTATGGGTGGGAGGGTTAGGCACTAGGGAGAAGTTAGGGTTAGGCATTAGGGTGAGGTTAGGGTTAGGTACCAGGAAGAGGTTAGGTACCAGGGAGAGGTTAGGCACTAGGTAGAGGCTAGGGTTAGGCACTCAGGAGAGGTTAGGTACTAGGGAGAGGTTAGGGCTAAGCTGTGGGTGGTAGGGTTAGACACTAGGTAGAGGTTAGAGATAGGCTATGGGTGGGAGGGTTAGGCACTAGGGAGAGGTTAGGGTTAGGTACCAGGGAGAGGTTAGGGTTAGGTACCAGGAAGAGTTTAGGCACTAGGGAGAGGTTAGGGTTAGGCACTCAGGAGATAGGGTTAAGCTGTGGGTGGTAGGGTTAGACACTAGGTAGAGGTTAGGGATAGGCTATGGGTGGGAGGGTTAGGTACTAGGGAGAGGTTAGGGTTAAGCTGTGGGTGGGAGGGCTAGACACTAGGGACATATTAGGGTTAGGCTATGGGTGGGAGGATTAGGCACTAGAGAGAGGTTAGGGTTAGGCATTAGGTAGAGGTTAGGGTTAGGTACTAGTGATAGGTTAGGGTAAGACACTAGGGAGAGGTTAGGGTTAGGTACTAGGGAGAGGTTTGGGTTAAGCTGTGGGTGGTAGGGTTATACACTAGGTAGAGGTTAGGGATAGGCTATGGTTGGGAGGGTTAGGCACTAGGGAGAGGTTAGGGTTAGGTACCAGGGAGAGGTTAGGGTTAGGTACCAGGAGATAGGGTTAAGCTGTGGTGGTAGGGATAGACACTAGGTAGAGGTTAGGGATAGGCTATGGGTGGGAGGGCTAGACACTAGGGACATATTAGGGTTAGGCTATGGGTGGGAGGATTAGGCACTAGGGAGAGGTTAGGGTTAGGTTTTAGGGAGAGGTTAGGGTTAGGCACTAGGGAGAGTTTTATATAGCTTTGATAAGTAGCAACTGATGTATACTTACCTTTCTGGTATCCAGGGGTCCAGCAGTGCATTCTTCTCCTGCGCTCCCACTTCGAAGCTGGCGTGTCCCTTCTGCACATGTGCCAGATTCGGTGCTCCCGGGAGGCTGCAGTGGCTGCTGGGAGGTCAGGGGCTGCAGAGCCAGCACGGGCAGAGAGCAGGGAAGCTCAAAATCCCTGCCGTATGCACACGGTTGTTCAGGATGCGCCATCCTGAGATGACGAATCTGAACTCCATGGAGAAGCGGAAAGCTGAGCTTTGCGTTCCTTAATGAGTCGCATTCACCACACTAAAGTACGTTGATGCAATTCAGCCACGGAGCACGGGTGCCGCTGGAGAAGTCAGGAACTTCTCCTCTTTAACCCGCTCTATGAATAACCCAAAGCTGAGAAAAGCCCTTTTCTCTGCTACATGAATAGACCCCTATGTATTTGTCTACTAACTAGTTGTCTACAGAGGTGACACTGGTATAGAAAGCTAGAAACACAGTACTTATCAATGTGCACTCATTTATCACTAGGTTATAGACACCACAATCAGCTAATTATGATAACATATTGCATGCAGAACTATGCCACCTGTCCTGTCACGGAAAGGGGGTCTCCGGAAAGCTATGTCTGGAAATATAAGCTG